>NC_056738.1:324237010-324299510 GCF_019279795.1 Protopterus annectens
CTCATATCATGCGTTCTGGAACAAAATCCAAACACCAAGAAAGGAGGGGGGGTGTCTATATTCATCAAGAACACCCATACCTCAAGGTTGGTGGCAACGCACGATGCATCAGAGACCATCCAGGTGCAATTAACCATAGGCAAGACTGCTCTGCAATTTGTAGCATGTTACAGGCCACCCTCTCAATCTCAGGAACCTCACATAGCTTTCCTGAAAACACTGGAAAGCTATCTCCAAACACCATCATACTAGGTGATTTCAACTACCCGAATATAGACTGGGATCACTACTCAACCCCCAACACTCTAGCTCAAAGGTTCCTAGAGTTCATAAACTCAAATGCCATGGAACAACTAGTCACCATCCCCACAAGAGGAGATAACATACTAGATCTCATCATCACAAACATGGGATCACAATGTTCAACACCGGAAGTATACCCTTCACTGGTGAGATCAGACCATAAACTAATCTCACTGGAAGTCCACATCCCGCCCCCACCTGAGATAAAATAGACCACAGTGAAGAACTTCTCAAAAGCCGACTTCACACTTCTAAATGCTAGTGTGGTCTCTTAAGGCCCCCGAGACTGCGGAAACCATTAATCAAGCCACTGAATCACTTACAAATGCCTTATACCAGCACCTACAGGACTGCATGGATCAGGCAATCTCAAACAAAACAAAGACTCTTTGTACCAAAGGCAAGCGTCCAGTTTGGTGGACCCCAGCCATAAACAAGCTCTACAACAAAAGGAGGAAGCTACTACAAGATAGAGCAAAATCCTTAAAAGGGAAAACACCCTTGATCATTATAAGTAAAAAACTAAGATCTCTCATAAAATCATCCAAGGCAAATTTTGAGAGAAAAGTCGCTAAGGACTCAAAGGACAATCATAAGGCCTTCTTTAGCTATGTTAGAAACCTGGGAGGAAACTCCCAGATATGCTCAGAATTAGTTCAAAATGATGTAAAATTACTGAACCTACAGACATTGCCAACATACACGCTGACAGGTTCAGTGCAAACTCCCCCCCTCGCCCCAAAAGGTGAGATATCTATACCAGAGAATTATAGCCCCCAAACATCTCTAATGCTCAGGTGAGAACTGCTCTCTCAAGGCAAAACACAGCATCCATGGGACCAGATGGTGTCCCCAGATGTGTGCTCCACGAACTCAATGAGGAATTAAACCCGCAGTTAGGGCAGCTGTTTAATCTTAGCCTCACCTCAGGATACGTGCCTAAGGAGTGGCGTACGGCAACTGTGGTCCCACTTCACAAAGGAGGTGCCTCCACCGACCCGGGAAATTACCGTCCCATCAGCTTGACAAGCTTGATCTGCAAAGCTATGGAGAGGATCATAATGGAACTCATAAAGACATAAGAGACTTGCAGACTTTGGATCCGACCCAGTTTGGCTTTGTCAAGGGCAGATCATGCCTTTTAAACCTGGTGGACTTTTTCGAAACAGTCACCAAGGCCATTGATGAGGGAAAGGCAGTCCACACAGCCTACCTCGACCTGGCAAAGGCTTTTGACACAATACCCCACTCAGGTATCATTGAAAAACTCAGCTTAAATGTAAACCCATACATCACAAGATGGGTTGCAAATTGGCTAAGTGACAGAACCCACAGGGTCAGAGTTGCTGGCGCCATGTCAGACTCCAAGCCTGTCACAAGTGGTGTCCCACAGGGCTCAGTCCTGGGCCCTCTCCTGTTCGGCATCTACTTTTCAGAAGTACAAGCAAACACAGGAGGATTATGGCTGACAAAATTTGCAAATGACTGCAAACTGGGCGCCATAGTTGAGAACACATCTGACACAGATATCCTTCAGAAGGGTCCTATAGAAACGGAAAACTGGTGCCAGAACCATGGCCTAAAGTTAAACGCCAAAAAATGCATAGTCATACCCTTCGGGAAAAACAAGGTTACCCCTAGCTACCATATAGGCGGCAATCCACTAAGCACAGAAGAGGTTATCAGGGATCTGGGTACCCAGGTTGACAGTAACCTTTCATTTGATACTCACATTGCCAAAGTGGTTAGGAAGACCTTCTACATTGCCCACCTGATCATGAAGGGATTCACATCTAGATCAAGGGAAGTCATCGTCCCCCTGTACTCATCACTCATCAGGCCAATGATTGAGTACAATGCCCCATTCGGAATGTATCTGACAACACCTGCAGCAACTGGAAAGGCCCCAAAAGTTCCTCACCAAAAGGATAAAGGGTCTCAAAAATATGTCCTATGCTGCCCGACTGAAGGAACTTCAGCTCTACTCAGTCGCTTACCATCTGCTCAGAGGTGACCTGTGCCTGACATACAAGGCCATGTCCAACCCAGAATTGATGAACATGCTTCACCTCAAAAAATCTAGATCCCTCAGAACTACAAGGGCGGGAGACTTAAACCTTGACACTGTTATTAATAGGACGTGCTGGAGGGACAGATTCATCACCCAGAGACTCCCTATGCTGTGGAACAAAATCCCGGTACATGTGAGGCAGAGCACCTCGCTGGCTTTGTTAAAGAGAAATCTTGACCAATGGATGGGAGATCGCAGATATACCCCAGGGGTGTCACTGCTCGTTGGGCAGATAGCCTAGTATGAACACATATATATATATATATATATATATATATATATACACACACACACACACACACACACACACACACACACACACACACACACACACACACACACACATCTACTTTGACCTATCAAATTTACACTTCAGCAAAACCAAGTTTCGCTAGTCCAGTTTCGCGAAAGTGCATTTCGCCAAAAATGCAGTTCACTGAAGAATTATTTTTAAACAATTACACTACACTAAATTATGCAGGGGGGCAAGCCCGCCTGTTTCCCCCACACCCCACTAATATATACCAACTCAGAGATCGCACTACAGAGGGGAAAAGGGAAACCTCTCCGCGATCTTGATCCTCTGTGAAAGTACAGTTTTGTACATACCATAAATGTAGATGTACAGCTGCAGTCATAACAGATGGGTTTTCCTGCCGTCAGGCGGGTCCTCGGTCGGCCTAATTCCAAAGTCTAGGTCCGGCGTCGGAGGTTGTCGCTTCTTCCCTGACGTCAGTGCGACAGGGGTATAAAAGAACCAGCAGACGCCATTTTCTTCAGTTTTTCTTGCCCCAGATGTCAGGAGCCCCCAGAAAAAAGGCAATACATTAATGTAATAATGCAATGCAATATAATCAAAAAACAGTAGTTGCAAGCAAATACACCATAAAAGAATACCCCAATCAGGTAGTATGAGGAGGTGTTAGCCATTAGGCCTATCCCAAGAGGGGAATGAGGGAGGGAAACCTGGACTGCAGCTGTATTAGCACTCTAACATCTACATTTATGGTAGGTACAAAACTGTACTATGTTCATCGTGCATACAGCTGCAGTCATAACAGATGGGTAGAATCCCAAAGCTAAAAAAGGGGTGGTAGGCACTAGGTAGAACTAGGAGGAGCCAGGATGCCCTGCAAGACTGCAGTGGCAAAGCCTGCTCTAGATTTGGAGTATAATGGTAGGTGATAGTGCTTTGAGAAAGTATGTACAGAACTCCAAGTGGCAGCTTCCAAAATATCTTTGGTAGGAACCCCCCTGAGGAAAGCTGCAGAGGTAGCTGTGGCCCTTGTGGAGTGAGATCAGATGCCTGCAGGTACAGTTTTACCATGAAGACAGTAACAAAAGCGTATGCAGTGGGCTATCCATTTTGAGATTGCCTGTTTGGAAATGGGCTTCCCTTGAGCTCCTATAGCGTAGGACACAGAGTTGCTCTGATTTTCTGAAAGGCTTTGTTCTGTCCAAATAATAATGTAACTGTCTGTGAATGTCCAAGGAATGTAGTAGTCTCTCTCCTTTGTTTTGAGGATTAGGGTAAAAGGTAGGTCAGTGGATAGCCTGATTCAAGGCTACCCTGGATACTACCTTTGGCATAAAGGAAGGATTGGTTCATAAGGAAACTCTATCCTGATGGAAAATGATGAAAGGCTGCACAGCCATGAGGGCTTGTAGTTCCGAATCCCTGCGAGCTGAGGTGATAGCCAGAAGGAAGGCGGTTTTCCAGGACAAATATTGCAGTTCTGTTGAAGCAGCTGGGCTCAAAAGGAGGCAAGGTCAGTTTTTCTAGAATGAAATAGAGGTCCCAAGCAGGTACTGGTTGTTTCCTTGGGGGTTTTATATTCTTAGCCCCTCTGAGGAACTGTCTTAAGAGGGGGTGAGAGAATAAAGGAGGAACAGTGTTGTATTCTGCAGAAATGGCTGAGGCATGGACTTTGGAGGAGAACGAAAGTCCACTGCTTAGCATCTCAGCTAGGTACTGTAATATTTGAGGTAAATTCAGTATTCCAGGATTCTGACCCTTTTTCTGATTCCAGGCACAAAACAGTTTCCATTTTGCGGAGTAGGCTTTTCTAGTAGAAGGTCTTCTGGCCTCCAAAATGACATCCTGCACCTCCTTGGAGAGTAGGGTCTGTTGTGAATTTAAGGAATCTTCCATGCGGCTAGATTGAGTGTTTTCAGCAGACTGAAGAGTTTTGAAGTTGTGCTGAGTCAGCAGAAGAGGCATTAGAGGCAGGATCCATGGTGGGGAATGCGTCAGGCTCCTCAGGAGTGGGTACCAGTGTTGTCTTGGCCAGTCTGGAGCAATGAGAATCATCTTTGGTCTGTCTGCTCTGGTTTTTAATAGAACTTTGGGCAGCAGAGGAAGAGGTGGAAAGGCATAAACTGTCATTGTTGTCCAACTGAGAGAGTGCGTCCACTTTCCAAGCCTGTGGATGAAAGGTCCTTGAGCAGAATTTTGTCAATTGGTGATTTCTGTGGGTGGCAAAGAGATCTATGTCTGGCCTTCCCCATGCTTGAATTACCTTTGTAAAAACTTGAGGATGCAACTTCCATTTGTGCGGATCTGTCATATTTCTGCTTAGGTTGCCTGCCAGCGTGTTTTCCTTGCCTGGCAGGTACTGTACTTGAAGTTAGATTTGTAATTCCAGAGCCATGTTCCAAAGAGACATGGCTAGCCTGCATAGGGGATATGAATGGGTTCCTTCCTGTTTTGTTTATGTACCACATCACTGTGGTGTTGTCTGTCCTTATCAATAGCTGGCCTGGATGCAGTAGGTCTTTGAAAGCCATAATAGCATTTATTACTGCTAGCATTTCCTTTTGATTTATGTGTAGGTGCTTTTCTTTTTGGGACCATTTGCCCTGAATGCAGCGATCTATCATGTGCACCCCCCAGGCGTAGTCCGAGGCGTCTGTTGTGATGACTTGATTTGCTTGAGGCTTGCAGAATGGGAGACCCGTGTTTCTTTGGCATGCTTGAGTCCACCACAGAAATTCCTTTTGAAGACATGGAATCAGTGGTATAATTGTTTCCAAACTGTGGCTGTGTTGAGACCATAGGTTTTTTAGGTACCATTGTAGTTTCCTCATATGTAGCTTTGCACATGGGATTAGCAAGATGCAAAATGCCATGAATCCCAGAGCCTGCAGGATTTTCCTTGCAGTTAGCCTGGTGAAGGTTGCCAGTTTTCTGAAGTATTGATTTAGTTGCCCTTGTTTCTTTGGCGTGAGGTAGGCCATCTGGGTATTTGTATTCAAGCTGGCACCCAGGAAAATTATTGTTTGAGAGGGTATTAGCCTTGATTTCTTATTGTTGACCGTGTATCCCAGAGAATTCAACAACATTATTACAAACGCCAGATATTTCAGAAATATGTGTTTGCTGTCCGCTTGGATCAGGCAGTCATCCAAATATGGGTATATTTGTATCCCTTGAAGTCTGCAGTAAGCAATTACTGATGCCAGGCATTTCGTAAACACTCTGGGCACAGTAGATAAGCCAAAGGGCAATGCAGAGAATTGATAATGGGTTGAACCTGCAAGAAATCTGAGGTATCTTCTGCAATCTTGTCTGATTGGGGCATGCAGGTATGCCTCCTTGAGGTCCAATGTTACCAGCCAAGACTCCTTGCCCAGCATGGGAAGAAGCTACTGTAATGTGAGCATCCTGAATTTTGGCACGAGTAAACATGTGTTTAGGATGGATTGGTCCAAAATAGGTCTCCAATCTTTGCCCTTCCTTGGTACCAGGAATAGTCTGGAATAAAAACCTTGACCCTGTTCTTGTGCAGGTTACCTCTTGAATAGCTTTCATGTCCATGAAATCTGAAATTTGTTTTTGTGCCTCTGCCCTTTGATCATGTGGCAGGTTTGGCATGCCTCTCATTTTTGGAAGGGTGTGAAAGTGGAATATGTAGCCTCTGTCCATAATGTCCAGGATTCCATTTGTCTTTTGTGACAATATGCCAATTTTTCGAAAATAATGCCAGTTTTCCACCTATAGGTGCGGCCATTTGAGCCTTGCTTGGCATGCAAAGGCGAAAGTCATTGGTTCTGCTTTCTGAATGTCTGTGAACTATCCTCACCACCTCTTTGTGTAGGTGCTTGCCATTGTCTGCCTCTAAATGATCCTTGAGATTGCCCTCTACCCCTAGGGCGCCTGTATCTACCTCTTTGGGGTCTGTCCGTGATTGGAAAGGACCAATTTTTTGAAGGCCAATTTCTACTGAAATGTGGAGGTTGTACCTGTAGGAAATCTTTCACTGTTTGCATTGATTTTGCCTTTTCCTCCATTTTCTTTAATACCTCCTCAGCTTTAACACCAAACAATACATCTTTTTGAAGAGGTACATCTAGTAATTTAGTTTTGACATGATCTGGGAAGGTTTGCTCTTTGAGCCAAGCATGTCTGCGTATGACTGATCCTGTAACAGCAGCTCTACATGAGGCCTCTAAAGCATCAAAACCACATTGCAAGGTATGTTTACCCACTTGCTCTGCACTATGTAACAAATCCTGCAACTAAGTCTGGTTGTTCAGGTTGTGACATTTTGCTTTTCAACTGTGATAACAGAAACTGTTGGAACTTTAACATATGGAACTGACAGTTTAATGTCCTCATGGTTAAGGTGGCAGAGGTGTATACCTTTTCCCCCCACCTTTCTAAAGCTCTGGAATCTCTCTCTGAAGGTAATGGATTTTTAGCAGTGGAGGCCTTAATTCCCTTGGGGCCCTGTGAAATAGTTTCTGGGTCAGCCGCATGGCTTTTGTATAGGAATTGGTGTTAATCAGGAACCCGGTAATACCCGTCAGGCTTGACTGGAGCTTAAGGAATCTGGGTTAAGGCTGGCCTCCAAATACACATCATCTAGTATGTCTAAGACAGGAGGTATAGCCAGAGGCCTGTGCTGAGGGAGCAAGAGGAAATCCCTAAGCCTTTTCTTGGAGTCTGAGTACTCTTGGCCTTCCCAGTGGAAGTGTTCCCTCAAGGTATGTAAGGTTTCCCCAAAAAGAGTAATCCTCCGGGGGAGGGGGGACAGAGGGAATGGACTCCTCTGCATCAGAATCTTCAAAAGGGGAGTATGAATGTTCCTGGTCTTCAGAATGTTCTGAAGTAATGGAGGCCTGGTCCGAGGAAGGGTATTCTTCCTCCACTCTGGGCCTTTTGTCCGAGGGGGGTTGAGAACCCCTGAGTAATCAAATCCTCAGCCATTTTGAGCATCTGCTTTTTAGGCATGGGGCCTTGAGAGGGGCCCTGTGGAGCTTGTCTTTTAGTATGCATGGCTGCTTTAGACTTAGTGAAAAGCCTTGATGGAAAATGAAGAAGGCCTGAAGACACCTTGAGAGGTGGCAGGCCTGTCTAAACTGAGTTTCCCCGCCAAGAGTGGCTTCGGTATCTGTAGTCAGGGTGTGGGCCGAAGAGCCTGCGACCTCGGGCACATTAGACACCGCCAATGAAGTGTCATCGGTAGTCCGGGGCTGCGTAGGCACCTCGCTGAGAACCGGAGCACCTGTAGTCTGCTTTAACGTGGTGTCGGTAGAAGTCGCGGACCTCGTATGTTGGTCCTTATCTTTGCGTCTTTGACTCAACACTGGAGTCGGAGTATCCGACGACATAATGTAATTAAACTTTTTGCCAAAATAGTGTTGGGCGAACTCCGCCCGACGCTTAATAGTGTGTCTGTTGAATGTAGCACAAAAACGACAGGCCGAGACATCGTGGTCTGGGCCTAAGCAAGGAATGCAGAGGGAATGAAAATCCTTATGTGGTATTTGCGTCCCACATGAAATGCAATTATTAACTTTGTCTGACATCGGTCTGAGGCAAGAAAAGTTTCCCCAACGGGGTACTTAGCTTTCAAGAAGACTTCGGTTGAAAAATATTCGTAATCTCAGGAGCTGGCCAACCGGCACTTGCGAATTGCTTCTGCTTCGGGCACCGCGCTGCAAGAAAGAAAGAAGAAAATGGCGTTGGCTGGTTTTTTTATACCCCTGTCGCACTGACGTCAGGGAAGAAGCAACGACATCAGACGCCGGACCTAGACTTTGGAATTCGGCCGACCGAGGACCCGCCTGACGGCAGGAAAACCCATCTGTTATGACTGCAGCTGTATGCATGATGAACATCTGCAGTTTTGCGAAAATGTTTGCAAAACTGGACTGACAAAAAACTTAGTTTCGCTGAAGTGTAAATTCGATGGGTCAAAGTAGACCTCTATACAGTTAACATATGCACGCACACACAATGTTTGAATAAAGCATTATTGATATGAAATTGTGATGCAGTAACAATGCTTGCATATCCTTTCTTGCAACCTGCACTCTGCTTTCTTTACATAAAATGCCTCAAGCATTTTGACAAGTTTACTACACCTGCTGTGGCAATACCACATTTTGACATAATCCTGTTTTTCTTGGTCATAAACGAGTGACAAGATGGGGAAAATTACCCATTGCCTCATAGCACTGGGATCATAAGCCAAGTAAATCAAAATTGTCATAGCTTGCTTAACTGCAGAACTGTCAATAGAATATCCCAAGACAATAGTTATGGCAGGTGACCAATTTAATACAATTTTTTTTTGGGGGGGTGGCATTACCTCTTCTGTTGCTTCATCTACAAAACGAGAATATTTTTTTAAAGAGAAGTTTTGCTGACAAACTCAAAACAAAAGGTAATCATCCAATACAAAATATGAAATTAATTATCTGTCCATTTGTCTCTAACATGGGTGTCTACTGCTAAATGTAAAGGTTTTCTATGGATCTTTGGGAACCAATTTCCTTGTCTCACCTTTACAAATTCTAACAAAATTAGTACTGGTAGCAGAACATTTGTAGTTACCTATCAAAAACTCTGTAGTATCATTTAAATAAACTAAAATATCAGTGTCTCCTTGCCACAGCATAAATATATCAAAATACCTCAAACTCTGATGCATTTGAAAACTTGCAGCTTTATACAAAAACTGTTCCCTCCAACATAACAGAATGCCCCCCTTTCCACACCACTAGTCTGGAGGAAACCTCACCTTCAAAAATAAAAAAAAAATTGTAAAACTAAGTTAATCGGATAACCTACAAAACCCACATCTTTGACACCAATTTCACAGGAGTACAAGAAAGTATCCTTGAGCCTATCAAGGTCCACCTCAAAAATGGTTGCACACTGATCAAGCAGCTTAACTTCAGCTCTCCTTGTTAGAGAGGAGACTGAGAAAAAGGAGTACCTCAAACTTTTTTTTGGGGGGTGGGGAATTCAAATGAAAATCGGCCAAAAAAGGTGAAGAGAACACTGCCTGATTCGGTAGCTGTTCAAGCTTCAGCTTTAGTTCAAGAGATGGCTTTGAGCAATTTAGAGGAAAATACATGTACTCAAAGGTGATTAAGATAAATCAAACATTGAAGGAATATATCAACTCAAACAAAAGGCTGGAAAAAAAGTGATGCACAGCTAGGTGTTCGGATGAATTCAGATGAAAGAAGACCGGCAACACTGAAATTAGTAAGTGTGGCAAAGCATCAATCACAGTGAACTATGGCTTTCAGATAAAAGTGGCTGAGAAAATACTGGAAATTTGCTAGCTTTGTTAAACCTGTGGACGGACTGTAAACCATATACTCCACATTATGTGATTGATGTATATAAGGAAAATAAGGGGGGCAAGTAGTAGCCAAGTAAAACTATTTTTTGTTCTTAGTATTTGTATAAAGCATTTCATGACGAACTCCATTTATATCAGTTTTGTGTAGTGCACAGTCAGGAGCATTTTAAGTGTGTGATTATACTTTAGCTGTACAGAAATGGGTTTTATAGTATATACAAAAGAAAATATAAACCAGTTAATATGTTATCAGGGCTGCTGCAGTGGTGTCGAAAAGTAAACTGATTATATGAAGAACTCAGCACAGCTCCTCGTGGTCCTGCAGAGTGTTACAAGCAGCAGAGAGACGAAGAGAGAGACTTTAAACAGATTAAGTATTTTTTTCTCTGCCTTTCTACTTGCGACTGCATATCCTTACTTGGACAGGAGGAAGCTTCTCCCTCCCTGGAGGAGTGGTCTAAGCCTAGCAACTTATTGGCCGTTTTGGGCTAATTCCTCTCTCAAGTTCCCTGCCTTAAAACCCGCATTTGCGTGGTTGTGTGTGATTTTGCGCAGCGCCGTTTAAGCAGTTTTAAACTATTTCTGGCTCCCCAAAGTCTGCTCTTCAATTTTTCCCTTAGAACTAGTCAATCTCTCAAACTCTCAAAATAAGCACTCCACCCTTATTCTACATCCCAGCACTTGTTCAAATTTCTCAGTAAGTACTAAAACTTCAGCACTACACCCCATTACATTATCCAGAAGTACAAGGCTCCCTATTCGTCCATTCCAGACAATCAATCAGTTCTTTAAACCATCCAGGCATGTCCAAAGCGCAGTTTCTGGTATACTCTCCAGTCCAGCTGGTGCATCTGGGAATCTTGAGGCAATGTTACAATTGCCTTATGTACACAGACAACCCTCTCCTCCTTCCAACAAACTCAAATATATGTGAGAGATGAAACTATACAGCCAAACTGGAGGTAGAGTTCTCTCAACCCAAGACTGGCAGGAGAAGGAAACCACTCACACCACACAACCAGTCTCACATAGACCAATTGCACCAGCAAACAAGACACAAACTCTCAAAAACATACTTGGAGGCTCCAAAAAATCTGCCAAAGCAACAAAGACCTCCAAAGCAGACATCCAAGCAACCGCTACCCCACAACTTTCATGAATCACATACTTCACAAAGTCAGTGTGCCACACAGTCGCAGCCCCTAAGGCTAAATACCACACCAAATACACTAGTAATTGGAGACTCTATTGTCAGGCACACGGATGTCCCACTCACCAGACTGAACAAGGAGGAGGTCACTAAGCGGTCTGTCGGGTGCCAGGATCCACCACAACACAAGCACTCAGGTTACTCCACAGCAGGTACAAATATGACGGCCACTGTCCATGTTGGTGTGAATGACCCGAGACGGACCACCCTGGACTACATGGAGACAGAGGAGCTCTTGGATCATGTAGCCCAGTCCGGTATGACCCTGACCCGGAGGAGCATCTTGCCCTCACCAAGAATGATGCCACAGTATAAAGACAAAATGATCAATTTTAACAATTGGATAAGATATTGGTGTCATTCAAAGGGGATCCAGTGTGTCAGCCTGGGATGACACTCTACAAGCCACGTTGCTTCACCAGGGACAGCTTGCAGCTGCAACCCTTAGGCTTTCGAATACTGGCCAAGGCTCTTGCCACCCCCATAGTGCCTTTTTAGGCAAGGCTCAAAAAGACAAACCCACCACCATAGACAATACCAGAAACAAAAACTAAGGGTAATGCTACTCAATGCCAGAAGTCTAAACCTCAAGATGCACGCACTCTAGGTACTCCTCAGTATGAAAAAAATAGATATCTGAGCAGTAACAGAAACCTGGTTCAAGGCCCCAGAGAGCACCCCAGCACTACCAGGATTCGTACCATTTTTTTCGGCCCCAGAATTTGGACCAAAATACTAAAGGCGGGGGAGTATCCATTTTCATCAAGGATACACACACCTCCAGGTTAGTGGCACTGCACAAGGCAGCAGAAACCATCCATGTGCAACTAACAGTACGTAAAACTGCTTTTCAGTTTGCCTGCTACAGATCACCCACCTTGTCTCAGAACCCCCACTCGACATTTCTGAGAACACTGGAGAATATGAAGGTCTCAAATACCATGATATTGGGAGATTTCAACTACCCAAACATTGACTGGGAAAACTACTCAAGTCCCAACTCTTTTGCCCAACGGTTCCTGGAGTTTATAAACTCAAATGCCATGGAACAACTGATCACCACTCCCACAAGAGGGGACAACATAATGGACTTGGTCATCACCAACATGGGGGGCTCAATGTTCCATACCAGAAGTAAACCCCTCGTTGGTAAGATCAGACCATAAACTAATCACAATGGACATCCACATCCCAACCCCACCCCCAGCCACGGAAACCACTCAAAAGCAAACTTCACACTTCCAAGACCGAGGTGGAAAGTTTCAAAGCCCCCGGGCTAATGGAAAATGCTACCCAAACCGCAGAATCCTTTACAAATGCACTCTATGAGTGCCTACAGGAATGCATGGATCGTACCATCCCAAGTAAAACCAAGACTCGCTCCTCGAAAAACAGACCACCAGTCTGGTGGACCCCGGCCATAAATAAGCTATACAACAGAAGGAGGAAACTATTACATAGTAAGGCAAAATCCCAAAAAGGGAAGGCATCCCTGATCTGTACTAGCAAGAAACTTCAATCCCTCATAAAAATCATCAAAGGCTAGCTTTGAAAGAAAAATCGCCAAAGACTCTAAAGATAATCACAAGGCGTTCTTTAGCTACATCAAGAATCTGGGTGGCAACTCTCAGATCTGCCCTGAGCTGGTGCAAAATGGCACAAAATACACTGAACCCACTGACATTGCCAACATCCTGGCGGACAGGTTGAATGCAAACTCCCCCCCCTTTCCCCCCAAAAGGGCCAGTGTCTATCCCAGAAGAATGCAGACCCCAGACATCACAGACACAGGTAAAAGCAGCCCCCTCCAAAGAATAAAACACGGCATCAATGGGACTGGATGGTATCCTGGGCTGCGTCTTACATGAGCACCAAAATGAACTAAACCCTCACATTAAATTCACTGTTTCAACTCAGCCTTACCACAGGTTATGCACCCAAAGAATGGCGTACAGCAACAGTGATCCTGCTCCACAAAGGTGGCACCACAACGGATCCCAGGAACTATTGCCCTACAAGCCTGACTAGCCTGGTCTGCAAGGCTATGGAGCACATCATCATGGATCTCATAAACAAAGACATTGGGAACCTCCAAAGACTGGACCCTACCCAATTCGGCTTTGTTAAAGGCAGATCTTGCCTCTTAAACCTAGTTGACTTCTTTGAAATAGTAACCAAAGCCATAGATGAGGGAAAGGTAGTCCACACAGCCTACCTGGACCTCACGAAGGCCTTCGACAATACCCCACTCTGGCATCATAAATAAGCTTACCAGCTTAAATATTAACCCATATGTCACAATATGGGTTGCAAACTGGCTCAGGGATAGAACTCACATGGTCAGAGTGGTGGGTGCCATGTCCGACTCTAAACCGGTTACAAGTGGCGTCCCACAGGGCTCCGTCCTGGGACCCCTCTTGTTCAGTACGTACTTCTTTGAGGTACAGGCAAACACGGGAGGACTGTGGCTTACCAGGTTCGCAGATGATAGCAAACCGGGAGCCATAATAGACTCGCCAGCTGACACAAGCATCCTCCAGAAGGGCCTTACGGAGACGGATATCTGGTGTCAGAACCATGGCCTCAACTAAATGCCAAAAAATGCATAGTCATCCCCTTTGGGAAAAACAAAGTGCCCACAAACTACCACATAGGAGATAATCCACTAAGTACGGAAGTAGTAATTAGGGATCTGGGGACTCAAGTAGATAGTAACCTCTCCTTTGACAATCACATTGCCAAACTGGTTAGAAAAAACTTCTATATAGCTCACCTAATCACAAAAGAGTTCACATCTAGATCAAGAGAAGTCATTGTGCCCCTCTACTCATCAGGCCCTTAATAGAGTACAATGCCCCATTTGGGATGTACCTTACCAGACACCTGCAACGGTTGGAGAGACCTCAAAAATACCTCACCAAGAGGATCGTGGGCCTCAAACAGATGCCCTATGCAGCTCGACTAAAGAAACTTCAGCTCTACTCAGTTGCTTACCGCCTACTCAGAGGCGATCTCTGCCTGACATACAAGGCCATGTCTAACCCGGAATTGTTGGGACATGCTCCACCTCAAGAAAACCAGATCCATTAGAGCTACATGCTCCAGGGATTTAAACCGGAGCACAACAATAAATAGGACATGCTGGAGGGATAGATTCATATCCCAAAGGCTTCCCTCGCTCTGGAATAGAATCCCAGCCCATATTAGGCAGAGCCCCTCACTGACCCTCTTCAAGAGAAATCTTGATGAGTGGATGGGAAATCGTAAATTTACTCCTGGGATCACTTCTATGGCCCTGCTGGACAGAGGCTCAGGAATCTAGTCTAAAAGGGAGGCGAAAGCCAACACATTCTGGATAGACTTATAAATGCCCTAGGGCAGATAGCCTAGTACCTACCTATGAACCCAAGATGATACTTTCCCTTGTTTTTACAAGGGTGGATTGTCTAGATTAAATGTCCTTGATTTGAGTTATGAACATTTTGAGTTATGAACATTTTTTAAATAAGAAAACAGGATTGAAAAAAAAAGACAATGATGAAAGTAATCTCCCCACTGCCTTCTCCTTTTCTCCTGTTCCTACCTCCAACATAAAAAAAACTCTCAACTAAAATTTAAGCCCACCAAATTAGCAGCAGACAACCTCCCAAGTGAATACCTACAAATCGCAGCTGATGCTCTGGCCTACCCAGTATCCATCTTGATTAACCGATCTCTGTCAGAAAGTTACGTTCGCACACTGTGGAAAGTATTGCATACAATTCCCTCAAGGCAGACCCGCCACAGAACTAACCAATTACCTCCCCATAGCTATTCTCTCTCCAAAATACCAGAGAGATGCATAAACTCAGGTCTCAGACTACCTCCTTACTAACAACCTCCTTTCCAATACTCAGCATGGTTTCCGACTAAACTATAGCACCACCACTGCCTTACTCTCCTTTACTAACACTATCCTTCAGCATAAAAACAATGTCTCTCTCCTCTGCTACTTTCCTAGACCTATCTAAAGCATCTGACATGGTCCCATACAAAACTCATCTCTGTCCTCAATAACCTATCCTTCTCTGTCACCAACTGGTTTCAGAGTTATCTGTCTGACTGCCAAAAATCCGTAGTATGGCAGAATAACATCTCCAACTACCTGTCTCCATAGGGGTTCACCTAGTGGTTCCCCAAGGATCCATCCTTAGACCCCTACTCTTCTCTGTTTTTACCAATAATCTAGCCTCTGCCACCAAACATGGCACACTCGTACAATACGCAGATGACTCAACCATCATCTGCTCAGCCCAGTCCCTATCCAAACTGCAAAAATTCACACAGGAAGCCTTTTCCTCTGTTGAAACTTGGTTATCCGATGCCCAATTAATACTAAACCCAAACAAAACTAAACTACTCATCTTCAAACCCACCAAACACTCAAAACAACTCTCACTTAACATCACAGCAAAAGACAACCACTATATACCCAACTGAACACACCAAATTACTAGGAGTGGAAACAGACCAACTGAAATTTGACATTCACATATCCATGACCATAAAAAAGTCCACAAAAACTAGTAGCGTTATACAGAAATAAGCAACTTCTCACCAAAGCAGCAAAGATTTCAATAGCAAATTCACACCTCATCTCCACCCTACTTTATGCCTCTCCAATATATACCAACCTAAGGCAATGCAATCTAAACAAGCTAGAGACCTGCTACAACAAAATTGCCAAATTCGCCACAGGGGCATCCTACCTTAGTCACCACAGTCTCTCATTTGCTGAACTGGGCTGGCTTGAAATCCCTCACCATCTTCAATGGTATCAACTCTCACTCGCCCACAAACTAGTAAACCATCCACTAAATGTCCCATCTATCCAGAATCTACTCCAACCCTATCACACCACCAGACCACTAAGATCCAGCAACAAAAATCACTTGCAGATCACTAAAGCCAATAACTCTGCTGGTGAAGCACTATTCTCTTGCACCATAGCCAAATTATGGAACTCCCTCCCACACACAATTACCTCCATACCATCATGCACCCACTTCAAAACTTTACTAAAAGTGCACCTAAAAACATTCCGGCTACGCCCTTGCAACTCCCACTCCAATATCACCCACCCCATCCAACCACTGCCTTTCTTTCCACTCCACTAACTACCTTGATTATAGCAAGCTCAGATGCTTATAAGCCTAGTACTTATTATACAGCAGGAACTTATTGTAACATTTGTTAATGTCAGTTATGTACTTCACAGATGATTCTAGCTGTCTACTGATGTACTATGTTCATCTGTAAATATGTTGCAAGTAATTGCTATTTTAAACTGTTAATAGTTATGTAATCCAATGTAACTACTGTCTGTTTATTTTAACTGTGGAGCTTTTCTCCCTGGGTCTCCGCTGTAAATGGACCTATGTCCAGTCGGACAGTCCGGGTCAACAAATGTAAAAAAAATAAATAAATGAAAAGTGCTAATCTTGCACATGCAAAGATATTACCTCTCCCTCCCCTCCATTAGCAAATGGTCTCAGTTACAGTCAAGTCAGAAACTTGAGGCAGTTAGCCAGGAGAATTCCATGCAGTCTGTTATGAGTGAAATTCCTTTATGCATACCCAAGTTAGCAGTACTCTTCTGCAGATAAGTAACTAATCTTCAGGAGTTCTTAGCGAATGGAAATGAAACAATATGAATGTCATGCAGTTCAATGAAAGTCTGAAATTAGGGGAAGTGACAGGAGAGAATAGCCTCCTTAGAAGCTTTAATGCATTTAATAGAACAGTGAGCAATTTAGTTGAATATTATAAAGATAGCCAGTGTGCTTTTTTGAGAGCTAAAAATGTTTTCCGAGAGCATACAAGCTACTTTTCACATTTGGGAGAACAGACGTGAAGAAAGTGGGACTGCAAGCTGTAACATGCACTTCAGCATGGGTAACCTTCATTTAAATTTGGCTTTGGGCAATTATCTCTATTGGGAGGGTTAAACTACATTTAAGTGTACATATATGTACAAGTTTATAGGGGATGGGGGTGTTCTGAAAATGCAGTCTTTGAGGGTTTTCATTAAAATAAAATCATTTTAACCTCCATCACATTTCTCAAGGAGATAAAATTGTATAAAAGTTCTTGCCAGCGTGTTATTTAAGATAAAGGCTGAAAAGACGCATTCAAAAACAGCCATGTATAATTATCAACTGCCATCCTATCCATAGTACCTTGGAATGTAAATGGCCTTACAGGCAGACAAAAAGGAAAAAGTACACAGTTATATTAAGAAATGCACAGTGCAGATAGCAATGCTGCAGGAGACATTTGGAAAGAACAGAGCATGTGAATTTGACAAACTATTTTAGAATGGATATCCAGCAGAATATCTGGGAGAAAGGAAAACCAGAGTAATACTGTTTGCTAGGGTGGTTCCAGTTGTGACAGAAGAAAAAATAATGGTATATTGTGGTTGTAAGGAACTATTTATTGGAAAGGAAGGAGGTTTTCAAAAAAGGAAAAGAATTTTGACAAGTGTGTGCATCTTTCGGCTTTTCCCAGTTAGGGGTCGCCACAGCAGAACTCCGGTCCGCTAATGATTGGCAGTAGAGTTTTACATGCTGGCTTGCCGGGCCTAACGCACAATCTTCAACGAAGGAATGCCCATTCGCGCATGTCGCCACACAGAAGATGCTCTGAGAATCGAACGGGCAACGTCTAACTGAGGCGACAACGCTACCGCAGCACCACCACTGCAGCTTAAAAGAATTTTGACAAGTATTGACAAGTAACAAATAGTAATTCCCGGAATGTTAAGAGCTCTTGTCACTGAAAAACTCAGGAGCTTAATAAAATCCACCAAAGCCATAGATAATCACAAGGTATTTTTTTTTACATGTTTGTAATCTCTAAAGCACAACACAGCAATGCACTGAGCTGGCTGCGACTGAGGTTAACTACACTGAGGCTGAAGATATAGTGAACCAACTGAACTATAAATGTAGCTGTAACTTTATCCCCTCCCCCCTCTGTCCAGCCCTCAAATATACCCGAAACTGGCTCATCTCAAGCTATCATACAAGACAAAGTCCTAAAAGTGATAAAAAGCTAAAAATATTGCATCATTAGGTCCTGACATCATCTCTGGATGCATCTTAAATACCATGAAGCACAATTTAGTCACCCAGACACAGTTCAATCTTAACCACCATACAGGTTTTGCGCCAAATCAATGGAGAATAGTTACAGTCATTCCCCTGCATAAGAAAGGACCTTCCACAGATGCAGGCAATTACAGACGAAGTCTGACCAGCTTCATGTGCAAAACCATGGGAGAGACTTATGGAATTAACCAATCAGGACATGCGGAAAGTACAGTTTTGTACCTACCATAAATGTAGATGTCCGATAGATATGCAACTGCAGTCCTGACATATTGGTTGTCCTGCCTCAGGCAGCCCTTCGGTCGGCCAGATTCCAAAGTCTGGGTCCGGCGTCGGCCGATGTCGCCTCCTCCCCGACGTCAGAGCGGCTGGAGTATAAAGACATCAGCCGACGCCATCTTCTTCAGTGTTTCTTGCCCCAGATGCCAGGTGCCCTCCAAGGAAGGCTAAATTTTGTGAATGGATAAACAGATAAAAATCAGACATGCACAACAGTAATAAACAGATACACCATAATATATATAACCCCAGCTGATAGGGGAGAAAGGACCCAACAGTGGAAAAACAGAGGGTAGGAGGGAGGGAAAACCTGACTGCAGTTGCATATCTATCGGACATCTACATTTATGGTAGGTACAAAAAGTACAGTTTTGTACCTACCATAAATGTAGATGTCCGAACAGGATAGCATCTGCAGTCCTAACAAATGGGTTGTCCTGTCGTCAGGCAGCCCTTCAGTCGGCCGGATTCCAAAGTCTGGGTCTGGCCTCGGCTGGTGTCGCACTTCACTCGACGTCATCTCTGCTGGTCTTCGGGTATAAAGGCATCAGCCAACGCCATTTTCCTCAGTGTTTCTTGACCCAGATGCCCTCTTGGAATACTAAATTTTGGATAAATGCCAATGTTTCCAAAAAATATAGTAGGCAAACACAAAAAATAAGCATGTATGTACATATATACAAACAAATACACCATAAGAGATCCCCCCCTAGCTAGCTATTAGGAGGGTAAATACCCTAGGAGTACCACAGAGGGGAAGGAGGGTGGGTAATCCTGACTGCAGATGCTATCCTGTTCGGACATCTACATTTATGGTAGGTACAAAACTGTACTATGTCCTTCAAGGATGCATCTGCAGTCCTAACAAATGGGTAGAATACCATAGCCAAACTAGGGGAGGTGGAAGAAGAATTATGGTGTAGTTAGGATCCCTTGTAATACAGCAGTGGCAAATCCTGCTCGGGATCTAGAGTAGAGTATAGAGGTAAGTTGTAATGCTTGGCAAATGTATGCACGGAGGTCCAAGTAGCCGCCTCAATAATGTCCTTGGTAGCCACTCCTCGTAAGAAAGCTGTGGTAGTGGCTGTAGCCCTTGTAGAGTGAGGTCTTATGTTCTGTGGAATTTGCTTTCCATGGTAGGAGTAACAGAATCTTATGCAATTTCCTATCCACTTGGAGATTGTCTGTTTGGAAATTGCTTTTCCTTCCCTTCCTGTTGCATAAGCTACTAAAAGCTGGTCAGTTTTTCTATTGCCCTTGGTTCTGTCCAGGTAGTAGCGCAACTGTCTATGTA
Source organism: Protopterus annectens (assembly GCF_019279795.1). Classification (NCBI taxonomy): domain Eukaryota; kingdom Metazoa; phylum Chordata; order Ceratodontiformes; family Protopteridae; genus Protopterus; species Protopterus annectens. Next base: position 324,256,920 of record NC_056738.1, read on the forward strand.
CATCCAAGGTATGCAGCAGTCTTTCCCCCCTGTTCTGTGGATTGGGAAAGAAGGTAGGTAGGTGGATTGCCTGGTTTAGAGACACTCTGGATACCACCTTAGGCATAAATGTAGGATTAGTTCTCATGGACACTATCTTGATGGAAGATTAGGAAGGGTTGTACTGCCATTAAGGCCTGTAGTTCAGAAACCCTTCTTTCTGAAGTAATTGCCAGTAGGAAAGCAGTTTTCCAGGATAGGTGTTGAAGATCTGCTGTTGCTGCTGGTTCAAATGGAGGGAGTGTCAATTTTTCTAGCACAAAGTTCAAGTCCCATGCTGGTAATGGTGGTTTCCTAGGAGGTTTTACATTCTTGATTCCTCTGAGGAACTGCCTGAGTAGAGGATGTGAGAAGACAGGGGATCAAGCTGTATTCTGCAGAAATAGCTGATGCATGTATCTTGATGGATGAATAGGACAGGCCTGTATGGAGAAGCTCTGCCAAGTACTCCAGGATGTTAGCAATATCTATCTTTGACACATCTTTTCCTCTTTCAGTACTCCAAATGACAAACCGTTTCCATTTTCCTGCATAGTTCCTTCTTGTTGAAGGTCTGCGGGCCTCAAGGATAATGTCTTTAACCCTTTGGGATAAATCTGGGTTAGTTGCTGTTATGTAATGTTCCAGGCAGTCAGTTGCAGAGTTTTTAGGTTTGGATGCATGATGTTGTAGTCGTTCTGAGTTAACATCAAAGGCATCAGGGGTAGTGTCCATGTTCTCCCCCGAGACATGCTCCTCAGCAATGGATACCAGTGTTGTCTTGGCCAATTTGGAGCTATCAGAATTATCCTTGGACGTTCCTCTTTGATTTTCAATAGTACCTTGTGCATCAAAGGAAGAGGTGGAAATGCATATGCTGTCAGGCCTTTCCAACTGAAGGATAGAGAGTCCACCTTCCAAGCAAGTGGGTGGTATGTCCTTGTGCAGAATTTCTTGAGCTGGTGATTGAGTGGGGATGCGAATAGGTCTATTTGTGGCATTCCCCATTTCTTTGTGATGGCCTTGAAGATGTCCGGGTGTAGCATCCATTCGTGAGCATCCGAGGCAGTTCTGCTTAACATGTCTGCTAGGATGTTTTCTTTTCCCGGTACAAATATTGCCTGTAAGTGGATGTTGTAGCTCAGAGCCATATTCCAAAGGTCCAGAGTCATTCTGCATAGGGGGTATGAATGTGTGCCTCCCTGTTTGTTGATGTACCACATGACTGTGGTGTTGTCTGTCCTTATCATTAGACGGCCTTCTTTGAGGAATGGTCTGAAATTCTGGATTGCTAGTTTTACTGCCAGCATTTCTTTTTCATTTATGTGCAGGTGCAGCTGGTCTGGAGTCCATAATCCTTGTATGCATTTGTCCAGCATGTGTGCCCCCCAACCTAGGTCTGAGGCATCCGTTGTGATGGTTTGGTTTGCTTGAAAGTTGTGGAAGGGCAAGCCTGGGTTTGACTGACATGCTTGAGCCCACCATAGGAACTCTTGTTTCAGGCATGGGATTAGGGGTATTTCGGTTTCTAAGCTGTGCCTGTGTTGAGACCATAAATTCTTTAGGTACCACTGTAGCTTTCTCATATGCAGTCTGGCATGGGGGACCAGGATTATGCATGATGCCATGAAGCCCAAGGCCTGCAGTACTTTCCTTGCTGTTAGTTTGTTCTGCTTTGTTAATGCCAAGAAGTAAAGAGGGAGTTGTTCTTGTTTTTCTGCAGTTAGGAATGCCATCTGTTTTACTGTGTCCAATTCCGCACCCAAGAATGTTCTTGTTTGGGATGGTATCAGTCTTGACTTTAAATTGACTGTGTATCCCAGGGCTTGTAGTAAGCAAATGACCCTTTGTAAGTCTTTTGTCAGCTTGCTTTTGTTGTCCGCTTGTATCAGGCAGTCGTCCAGGTATGGATAAATTTGGATTCCCTGTAGCCTGCAATGAGCGATTACTGATGCCAGGCATTTTGTGAATACTCTGGGCGCAGTAGATAAGCCAAAGGGCAATGCTGAGAATTGATAATGCTCTGATCCTGCAAGAAATCTGAGGTATCTTCTGCAATTTGGTCGTATGGGGACGTGCAGGTATGCCTCCTTGAGATCTAGTTACCAGCCAACACTCCTTGCCCAGCATGGGAAGAAGTTGCTGTAGGGTCAGCATTTCGAATTTTGGGACAATGATGAATGTGTTTAAGGCGGACAGGTCGAGAATAGGTCTCCAACTTCTCTTTTCTTGGTACTAGGAAGAGTCTGGAGTAGAATCCTTTGCCCTGTTCTGTTGGTGGTACTCTTTCCACAGCTCTCATCTTTGTTAATTGGGCTATCTGTTTTAGAGCTTCTGTTTTCTGGTTTGGAGGTAGGTTTGGCATTCCTCTTTTTACTGGTAAGGTGTGGAAGTGAAACCTGTAGCCTTGGTCTATGGTCTGCAAAATCCACTTGTCTTTTGTGATATAGTGCCAATTTTTTGAAAATAAGGCTAACTTTCCGCCTAAGGGTGCTTCTGTTTGTTCCCTGGTAGGTGGCGTCAGAGCCAAGTCACTGTGATTGTCCTGTTGCAGTGGCTGTGTCTGTACCTCGCTGGTTATTGCCTTGCCACTGGCGTCCTCTGTAGGCACCTCCTCTGGATTGATTTCTGCCTCTGGAACGTCTATTCCTGCCTCTCTGAGATTTAGAGGAGTCTGGAAAGGACCAATTTTTGGAAGGCCAGTTCCTGCTAAACCTTGGGGGCTGAACCTGTAAGAAATCTTTAACTGTTTGTACAGATTTTGCCTTCTCTTCCATTTTCTTCATTACTTGCTGAGCAGGAGAACCAAATAGACTGGCCTTATCCATGGGAGCATCTAACAGCTTTGCTTTAACATGATCCGGCAAGACCTGTTCTTTCAACCATGCATGCCTTCTTATAACTGTGCCAGTCATGGCTGATCTAAATGAAGCCTCCAGTGCATCATAGCCACATTTTAAAGAATGGTTACTAACCTGCTGAATGTTATTCACCATTTCTAAAACATATTTCTTATCTAAGGAGTCATCAGAGGACAGTTTCTTAGTTAACTGATCAAGCATAAACTCTTGGTATTGGATCATATGAAACAGTTCAAAGCTCTAGCTGAGGGAGTAGCAGAGGTGTAAACTTTTTTACCCCATCTCTCTAAGGACCTGGATTCCCTTTCAGAAGGGAGAGGGTTTTTTACTGAGGTCGAAGCTACTGCCTTAGGCCCCTGGGAGATAGTCTCGGGATCTGCAAGTGGGGCCTTGTATAGGTGGTGATGAGTGTCCGGTACCCTGTAAAACCTATCTGGTTTGGCAGGGGCTGGAGGTAAAGTATCAGGAGCAGTGCAAACATCATTAAATGCATCATCCACAACAGGCAGAACTGGAGGTATAGCTAAGGGCCTATGTTGTGGTAAGTGTAGAAAGGTCCTAAGCCTTTTTCTTGAATCTGAGAAATCTTGTCCCTGCCATTGGAATTGCTCTCTCATGGCATGTAAGGTTTCCCCAAAGGAAAATTCCTCTGGTGGAGAGGCAGATGGAATAGATTCTTCAGCATCGGAATCTTCATAAGTAGAAAAAGGAGCCTCTGGATGGTCTGTAATGTCTGAGTCATCAGAAGAATCATCTGAGGACACTGGCTCTGGGGGCTCTGCTCTAGGTCTCTTTTCTGGAGGCTGAGAGGCCCTGTCTGGGTGAGATTGGGATCCCCTAATTAAAGAGATGAGATCCTCTGCCAGAGTAAGCATTTGAGAACTGGAACTGGGCCCGTGTGAGGGGGGCTTAACAGGCACTGATTTAGCAGTTTTGGCTGCTTTAGCCCTGGCAAAGGCCTTAATAGACATGGCTGCAGGAGGCCTAGCAGCACCACGTGCTGGGGTAGAGACATCCAAAGGGATGGTGTCTGATAATGCTATAGGAACCACATTAGTAGGCAAAACTTCAGAGGCCGATTCAACTAGGGTAGCAGGAGCCTCGGTAGTAGTCATGGATTCGGCTGAAGATTGACCCGTTTGCTCGGTTTCGGCCGAAACAGAGACACTCGCGGTATGCTTAACCGTGGTTTCGTCCGAAACCGCGGACCGCGAGTGTCGGTCTTTTTCTTTGCGTTTTTTAACAATTTGAGAAGTCGGAGGATACGACGGCATAATGTACGCAAAATCTGAGCCGAAAAACTGTTCAGCAAACTCCGACGGACGCCTAAGCGTTCGTCGGTTGAAGGAAGCACAGGCTAAACAGGCTGCTACGTCGTGGTCTGGGCCTAAACAAGGTAAGCAGTAAGAGTGGAAATCTTTATGAGGTATTTGTTTCCCACAAGTTAAACAGTTATTTACTTTTTCTGACATCGGCTGAGGCAAGAAAGAGTCCCCAACGGGGTACTTAGTTTTTTAGAAGTCTTCGAAGTAGTATTCGGTAGTAGTAATCTCTGGATCTGACAGACCGGCACTTGCGAACAGCTTCTGCTTCGGGCGCCACGCGGCAAGAAAGACTGAGGAAAATGGCGTCGGCTGATGCCTTTATACCCGAGGACCAGCAGAGATGACGTCGGGTGAAGTGCGACACCAGCCGAGGCCAGACCCAGACTTTGGAATCCGGCCGACCGAAGGGCTGCCTGACGACAGGACAACCCATTTGTTAGGACTGCAGATGCATCCTTGAAGGACATCTGTACTATGTCCTTCAAGAATGCAACTGCAGTTCTGACATATGGGTTGAATACCATAGCCAAGCTGGGGGTGGTAGGACTAAACAAGAGATGGTGTAGCTAGAAGGCCCTGCAGGACTGCCGTAGCAGAGCCTGCTCGGGATATGGAGTATAATGGCAGGTTGTAGTGTTTGGTAAATGTATGCACGGAGCTCCAAGTAGCAGCCTCTAGAATATCTTTTGTAGCCACTCCTCTTAGAAAGGCTGTGGATGTAGCCATAGCTCTGGTGGAGTGTGGTCTAATATTAGCTGGCACACTTTTTCCATGAAAAGAATAACAGAATCTGATGCAGTGTCCAATCCATTTTGAGATAGTTTGTTTGGTGACTGCTTTTCCTTGTACTCCAGCAGCATAGGCTACAAACAGTTGGTCAGACTTCCTGGTGGACTTTGTTCTGTCCAAGTAGTAGCGTAGTTGTCTGTGAATGTCTAAAGTATGCAGCAGCTTTTCCCCTTTATTTTGAGGGTTAGGAAAGAAAGTTGGCAGGTGAATTGCCTGGTTTAGAGACACTCTGGATATCACATTAGGCATGAATGAAAGATTGGTCCTAAGGAAAACTCTGTCCTGATGAAAGATGAGAAAAGGAGGAACTGCCATGAGGGCCTGCATCTCTGAGACTCTTCTTGCTGAGGTGACTGCCAACAGGAAAACCGTTTTCCAAGAGAGAAATTGCATTTCTGAAGATGCTGCCGGTTTAAAAGGAGGAAGAGTTAATTTTTCCAAGACGTAATTGAGGTCCCATGCAGGAATTGGTAGCTTCCTTGGAGGTTTGATATTCTTTATGCCTCTTAGGAACTGTCTTAGCAAGGGATGCGAAAACACAGGTGGATCACAGTTGTAATGTGCCAAGATAGCTGAAGCGTGGATTTTGATGAAGAGTATGAAAGGCCACTGTGAAACATTTCTGCCAAGTATTCTAATATCTGAGGTATGTTCATCCGTGATGGATCCTGGCTCTTGTTGACATTCCAGATGGTGAATCTCTTCCATTTGGCCGAATAGGTTTTTCTGGTGGAAGGTCTGCGTGCCTCCAGCAAAATTTCTTGAACTTTTTCGGAGAGGGAGTCATGGGTCTGAGTCATGGAACTCTCCAAGCTGTCAAGCTTTAAGGTTTGCAGGTTCTGATGAACAGTCTTGTAACTGTGTTGAGTCAGGAGCAGAGGCCACTGAGGCAAGGGCCACGGTTTGGTGCGAGTTATGCTCAGTAGTAGTGGATACCAGTGTTGCCTTGGCCAGTCTGGAGCTATCAAGATTCCTCTTGGTTGTTCTGCCTTGATCTTCAGTAACACCTTGGTGATCAAAGGTAGATGAGGGAATGTATAAATTGTTAGAGCATTCCAGCTGAAGGAAAGAGCATCCGTTTTCCAAGCTAGAGGATGGTGTATCCTTGTGCAGAACCTTTCCAGGTGGTGATTGAGATGAGATGCAAAGAGGTCTATGTCTGGTCTTCCCCATGCAGCTGCTATTTGTGAAAAAATGTGTGGGTGTAGCATCCATTCGTGTGGATCCAAGAAATCTCTGCTCAACCTGTCTGCCAGAATATTGTCCTTGCCCGGAACAAACTGGGATTGCAAGTAGATGTTCAGTTTCAGGGACTTCTCCCAAAGAATCATTGTTAGTCTGCAGAAGGGGTAGGAATGAGTGCCCCCTTGTTTATGTACCACATGACAGTGGTGTTGTCTGTCCTTATTAGCATGACCTTGCTGAAGAGATTTTCCAATGGCTTCTATTGCATGTATCACTGCCAACATCTCTTTTTGATTTATGTGCTGATGCATTTCCATGGGAGTCCATTGTCCTTGAATGCATCTGCCGTCCATGTGCGCCCCCCATCCATGGTCTGAGGAGTCTGTTGTAATAGTTTGACTTGTTGGAGGTTTGTTGAAAAGCATGCCCTCGTTCAAGTGACTTGCTTGAGCCCACCATAAAAATTCCCTTTGCAAGCATGGTATAAGTGGTATTATGTCTTCTAGGCTGTGGCTGTGTTGCGACCACAAGCTTTTTAGGTACCATTGCAGCTTTCTCATGTGTAGTCTTGCCAGAGGGATTAAAAGAATGCAAGATGCCATGAACCCCAGGGCCTGCAGGGTCTTCCTTGCGGTCAGGTGGGTTAATTTTGCTAGGCCTTTGAAGTAGGCTGTTAAATGCTCTTGTTTCTCCTCTTGAGGAAAGCCATTTGTAGCTGTGTGTCCAGTTTTGCTCCTAGAAAAATAATCTCTTGGGATGGCAGTAAGCTTGATTTTTGAATGTTGACTGTGTATCCCAAAGCCTGCAGCAATTGAATGACGTAATGCAAGTGTTTTATCAAGGTCTGTTTGCTGTCTGCTTGTATTACGCAGTCGTCCAGGTAAGGGTATATTTGAATCCCCCGGAGTCTGCAATGTGCCACTACTGATGCCAGGCATTTTGTGAATACTCTGGGCGCAGTAGAGAAGCCAAACGGCAATGCTGAGAATTGATAGTGCTCTGTTCCTGCAAGAAATCTGAGGTATCTTCTGCAACTGTGTCTGACAGGGACATGCAGGTATGCCTCCTTGAGGTCCAGAGTAACCAGCCAAGACCCCTTGCCCAGCATGGGAAGAAGTTGCTGTAACGTCAGCATCTTGAATTTTGGCACCATGAGAAAAGTATTTAGAACAGACAAGTCCAATATAGGCCTCCATTGTTTTTCTTTTCTTGGAACAAGGAACAGTCTTGAATAAAATCCCTGGCCTTGTTCCTGAGGAGGAACCTTCTCTATTGCTTTTATTTGTAACAGCTTTGAGACTTCTATGAGTGCCTCTGCCTTTGATTTTGTGGCAGGTTTGGCATGCCTTGTCCTGTTGGTAAGGTATGGAAGTGGAACCTGTAACCTCTGTCTATTATGTCCAGAACCCAATTGTCTGTTATAATGTGCCAGTTTTTTGAGAATAGAGATAATTTTCCGCCTAGAGGTGCTTCTCTTTGAGCCTTGGTGGGCGGAGTGAAAGGTAAGTCATTGCGATTGTCCCTGTGGTGCAGGTGAACTACCTGTGCCACTTCTCTGATTTTGTGGTTGCCATTGGCGTCCCCTGTAGGAGCCTCGGTATTGCCCTCTACCTCGTGCACGCCTGTTCTTTCCCCTTTGGACCAATTCTTTGAAGGCCAATTCCTGCTGAACCTGGAGGAAATCCTTTACTGTCTGTACTGATTTTGCCTTCTCCTCAATAGATTTCAACACATCCTGAGCATTAGCACCAAAAAGCTTCTGTTTATCCAGAGGTGCGTCCAGGAGCTTTACTTTAACATGATCTGGCAGTGGCTGTTCTTTCAACCAAGCATGTCTACGGATAACAGCCCCTGTCACAGCTGCCCTACATGAAGCCTCCAATGCATCATAACCACACTGTAGAAAATGATTACTAACCTGCTGAGTGTTATGCACCAAATCCTGCAATGCCTTTCTATCTATAGGCTCAGGAGAGGCTATCTTTTTCTGCAAATCATCCAGTAAATAATCCTGGTACTGAAACATATGAAAAAGGCAGTTAAGTGACCTCATGGCAAGGGTGGAAGAGGTATAAACTTTTTTACCCCATCTCTCCAGGGACCTTTCTTCCCTGTCAGCTGGCAGTGGATTCTTGGCTGAGGAGGTAGCCACTCCTTTGGGGCCCTGTGAAATAGTTTCTAGATCCACAGAGTGGGCCTTAAAGAGATGCTTGTGAGTGTCAGGGACCCTATAATATCGGTCTGGCTTGACAGGAGCAGGAGGGAGAGAATCGGGGGAAGCACTGGAGTCGGAGAAAACATCATCCAGGACATCCAAAACTGGAGGGATAGCTAAAGGTCTGTGCTGGGGTAACTTAAGGAAGGTACGTAGCCTTTTCCTAGAATCAGAAAATTCCTGGCCCTGCCACTTAAAATGTTCCCTCATGGAGTGGAGGACTTCACCGAAAGAAAAATCCTCTGGAGGAGAGGCAGAGGGAATAGATTCCTCAGCATCAGAGTCCTCATAGGCCTGGAAGGATTCTTCTTGGGTATCTGAATGCTCTGAATTCCCAGAGGCTTCATCTGAAGAGAGGTTGTCAGCCTGCTCAGTTCTAGGCCTTTTTTCTGCAGGCGGCTGAGAACCTCTGTCTGGGTGAGGCTGAGACCCCCTGATAAGAGAGATTAGATCTGCAGCCAGAGACATGATTTGTTTGTCAGAAGGGGCCTGAGAAGTAGGTTTAGGATGGGCCTTGGCCTGGCTGGCGGCCTTAGCACGTGCAAAGGCCTTGATTGACATGGATACAGGAGGCCTAGCTGCCCCACGTGCAGGGGTAACTTTGTCCACTGGAATGGTGTCGGGTAGATCCAGAACTTCGGTTTCCGGAGGAAAATCAACAACCGGCGCCGGTGTAGTCTCCGAGACAGAGGGATGAGTTAACGCGGTGTCGTCAGCCTGGAGCGGTTGAACTACCAGTTCCGAAGGGACCGAAGCACTCACGGAGGGCATAGGCGTTATATCTGTGGAAGACGCGGGCCGAGGATGTCGGTCCCGGTCCTTTCGTTTTTTGGTAGTTTGTGCTGTCGGTTGTTCCGACGGCATGTTGTAAGCGTAGGATTCGCCAAAAAAGTTTTCGGCAAACTCTGCCTGGCACCTGAGAGTGCGCTTATTAAAGCAAGCACAGGCAGCACAGGCCAAGACGTCGTGGTCTGGGCCCAGGCAAGGGAGGCAGTAAGAATGGAAGTCCTTATGAGGTATTTGTTTACCACAAGACAAACAATTATTAACTTTCTCAATTTGTTCTGACATCGGCTGAGGCAAGAAAAAATGTTCCCCAACGGGGTACTTAGCTTTAAGATGACTTCGGTAACTGAAACACAGGAGCTGACCAACCGGCACTTGCGAACTGCTTCTGCTTCGGGCACCGCGCGGCAAGAAAGACTGAAGAAGATGGCGTCGGCTGATGCCTTTATACTCCAGCCGCTCTGACGTCGGGGAGGAGGCGACATCAGCCGACGACGGACCCAGACTTTGGAATCTGGCCAACCGAAGGGCTGCCTGAGGCAGGACAACCCATATGTCAGGACTGCAGTTGCATTCTTGAAAGACATCATTCAAACACTGTACCCTTCCAAGTTTGGATTCATCAAGGGCAGGTCATGCTAACACGATTAAAAAAAATAAATAAATAGCCAAAGCAATAGATGAAGGCAAAACAGTACACCTCATATCTCGCCCTGACCAAAGCTTCTGACATCAGGCATAGTAGAAAAGTTAAATAAAGTAGGTGGGGGAAAAAACAATGCATCACCCATTGGTTTGCCAACTGGCTCACTGATAGGTCAGTCAAAATTGTGAAAATTACCTCCACAAAGAGGCAAGTCACCAGTGCAGTCCCCCAGGGTTCTGTGCTGGGACCTCTCCTGTTTGGCATCGATTTGTAAAAGCAAATACCAAAGGGCCCCGAATGATCGTTCGCAGAGGGCTCTAAGCTAGACACAATCACTGAATACTCAAATGAGAGCGATCCTACAGGAAGGTTCCTCTGGTGTCAAAATCATGGTCTGAATTAAATGCCCAAAACTACATTGTCGCCTTTGGGAAGTCATTTATCCTAACTACCACACAGACAATACTGACCCATCTGTTTGGGATTTGGGAACTTATGTAGACAGTGACCCAACTTTTAAACCACGTGCCTATTGTAAGAAAGTTATTTAATATTGCAAAGCTTATGAACAAAGGGACTGTCTCAAGACCTAGGGACGTTATTGTCCCCCCTTTTATTCAGTCATTAGGCCAGTCATTGAACATAATGCCCCCTTTGTCATGCATCTTTCCAGACAAATGCAATTGTAATGCCAAGAGAGATACCTTACAAAAAAGATAAGGCCTACTCAAAGCCCTGTCACTATATTCTGTATCCTACAGACTGCTAAGAGGTGATCTGTGTCTGGCATACAATGCTTTTGCCAACCCATTACTGATGGATTTACTACACACCAGCAAGTCGAATCGCATCATAAATACTTTGTCCAGGGATCTAAACCTCTTCTGCAACATTAATAGAACAGTTTGGAAAGACATTTTGCAGATAATACCGCTACTGTGGAACAGACTCCCCATCCACATAAAACAAAATTCATCCCTGTCCATTTTCAAGTGCAACTTAGCTCTACGAATGGAAAAACAGAAAATTTACTCCATAACCTACTCCTGTACTACTAACGGACAAATGAAGTGCCTAAATGCTTTTTCCCATGCATGGGTTCCCACAGATCTGAGATATGATCCCAGTTATTCTTAGGGATAATGTATAATTATAGTCCATGGGATGGACAAGGCCACTCTAACCAAATGGAATAGGTTATTTTGAAAAAGAAAAGGGAAATTTTCCTAGACTTAAAATGGCCCGCAAGGGCAGATAGCCTTATCTATGAATCTATAAAAAGGTGCATCCTTGCTGTTCTTAAGGTCATCACAGATACCAACACATACGAATAATCAGACAGTTAACACTCCAAGAATGAAAAACATCTTGTTATAATGTTACACAATCTACATGTTTATATGCAGACTAAGTTGCTTCTCTTAAGCAACACTAAGAACTACTGTCCATTAATAAATGCATTTTCTCCAATGTAATCCAATGTAATGATCAAACCACAACCATTACCATTTTGTAACTTGAATGGTTTACGGCCACTCCAGTCTCAAAATCTTCCTTTCCTGGATGGCTAAATTGTTGAAACTGGTTATCAATCATCTATTACAAATGGTGCGAATATCTTTCATGCATTTTTCAAACCAGTTTAAAGGTGAGTTGAAGGTTCCTTTACAGCCAAATGCAAAACTAGTATCTCAGTGTGAAGGGACCAACTGGAAGAACACCTTAGAACGCAAAGAACCCACATGGAAGCTGTGTCAAAATGTGAGTGGTTTACCCAAATGAAATGAAATGATGAATGCACATCTATTACAAGTGCTTTAAAAATGAGAGCTTTCAAGTTATTTTTTCTTGTTACTCTTGGGAATATTTGGCTTTTTTGTGCATCTTTAAGATAATGGAATGGATCACATGGTTTTAAATTTGTATATTAGTCTGATGTACTTTTTTTTATTCTGAAGTCCATTTGCTACTAAAAGGATGAAAGCACTCAAATACATTACCCATTATGTGTAACTAGGATTTTTTTGCTGTTTTTGCTGTGAACAGACTTGAATCCAACACCATCACAGCAGCTTGCCCCAGGAATTTTTCAAGTTTGACTACGACTGCAGAAGGCATTTAGATATTGTTTTTGAATGCACTCGGCACTGATGAACTGGCTTTAACCTGTAGCATCCTCTCCAATAGATGAAATGATGAAAACCACCTTGAGTAAACCTCCTGGATCATGTGGTGCAGACTGCATCTGTTGCAACAAGCACTGGCATTTACAAAAGTGAGTACAGACTAATGGCAAAAATCAATATTTGCCTTTTTCTGGTCCTGTCCAGCACATAGCCATACTGTTGCCTTCAGGTTGCTGTAGATCCTTTCTAGTGATGACTGCATTATGCTGCTAAGGTGATATGGGGGACAAGAGATACAAGCAGAGAAAACAATCAATCTGAGGCGATTTGCTGTCTGCTTTAGTCCGAGGGAGGTTTGAAAACTAATGTGGAACTTAAAACAGAAAAAAAAACATGACAAAAAAAAAAAAAAATACACCTTTCCTGTAACTCGTGTAGTCCAGATTCAGATTTGCTGTATCCAGGACTATGTAAGCTTATGAGCCCCCCACTCAAGCTTTCTGTGTTGGAGGGAAGCCTTCTAGCTCATCAGTGGGAGTGGTAAGCACTAGGTAACCTATCTACCACATAAGGAGTGGTTATGGCCCAGAAACTGTAGTCATTGGCCGTTAAGGCAATTTTTCCATCTCTCTCAACTTTCTGATTTAAAAGCCCACATTTGCACTGGTTTCCCCCCTTTAACTAGTTTAGTCCAGATACAGATTCTTACTTTTAGCACTTGAATTTGCTTATTCGTGATCAGCACTTGTTCAGAACTAAGCACTAAATAACCCAAATTACTACAGCACTCAACCTTCCTCATTACCTAGAGGAAAACAGTTTTGGTACTTTCCTCACTTGTTTAGAGAAAAACAGCTCTTGTACTCACTTTCCTCACTTATCTAGAGGAAAATAGTTTTTTTTATTCAGGCACGTCCAAGGGTCAGCTCCCAGTGTTCTCTCCTGTCTATTTGATGAATCTGGGCATCTTGGGGCAATGTAGAAATTGCCTCATGTACACAGACAACCCTCTCCTCCTACCACCCAACACTACAACCTGTGAGAGATGCACTTATCTAGCCAAACTGGAGGTAAAGCTCTCTCCAATCAAGACTGAACTTGACAGTCAAGAGGAGAAGGTAAACACTTGCACCACACACCACTCATCACAGTCTCACTAAATCTACACCACCTAACAAGGAGAAGGTTACTGTCAGCTGCCTGTCGGGTGCCAGGATCCGCCACATAACCCACGCACTCAGGTCACTCCACAACAAGTACAAATATGACTCTGTCATTGTCCATGTTGGTGTGAACGACCAGAGATGTACCTCCCTGGACTACATGGAGACATGGAAGAGCTCTTCGATCTTGTAGCCCAGGCAGGTATGACCCTAGCCCAGAGTAGCATTCTGCCATCACCCAGAATGATGCCGCAGTACAAGGACAAAATGACTGACTTCAACAATTGGCTAAGCTTATGGTGCCATTCTAAAGGGATCCAGTATTGGTCTGCCTGGGATGACATGGTCGACAGACCACAATGCTTTGCCACAGATGGCCTGCACCTGTCACCCCTGGGATTCCGGATACTGGCTAAGGTCCTTGCCACCCCTATAGTGCCTTTTTTAGGCAAGGTTCAAATGACAAATTCACCACCGTAACAGGTACAGGCAAGCAAAAACTGAGGGTGATTCTACTCAATGCTAGAAGTCTAAATCTCAAAATGCACTCACTCGAGGCACTCCTTAAAATGGAGAACATGGATATCTGTGCAGTGACAGACCTGGTTCAAGGCTCCAGAGAGCACCCCTGCACTACCAGGCTATAACTAATACCACACTTTTCGGCTATGTAACCTGAACCGAACACCAAAGGCGGAGGTGTCTCCATATTTATTAAGGATATCCACACCTCCAGGCTAGTTGCTCAGCATAATGCAGACGAGGTTATTCAAGTGCAAATAACTCTGAGCAAAACTGCAATCCAAATTGTAGCTTGGTACAGATCACCCACCATGCCCCAGGATTCCCACTCCTCTTTCCTTGATGTACTGGAAAATATTAGGGTTCAACCAAACACCCTAATAATGGGCGATTTCAACTACCCCACCATTAACTGGGAAAACTACTCATACCAACTCCTTCGCTCAACGCTTTTTGGAATTCATAAACTCCAATGCCCTGGATCAACTTATCCACACCCCCACAAGGGGCAACAATATCCTAGATCTAGTCATTACCAATATGAGCGACCGGTGTTCCACACCTGAAGTCAACGCCTCATTGGTCCGATCCGACCATAAGCTAATTACCCTAGATATCCACATCCTGCCTCCACCCCCATTAAGGAAACCATGGTAAAAAATTTCTCCAAAGCCAACTTCATGCTTCTTAAGACAGAAGTGGTGAACTTCATGACACCCATGCAGGTGGACAATGCAGTTACGACTACTGAATCCTACACAATTGCACTTTATAAGCACTTACATGAGTGTATGGATCGTGCTATCCCAAACAGAACCAAGACGCTATCCTCCAAAAAAAGGAAGCCAATCTAGTGGTCCCCTGCCATAAGTAAACTGTACAACAGAAGGAAGAAACTCTTGCAAAAGAGAGTAAAATCCCACAAGTGTAGGAGCTCCCTGGTCAGCCTCAGTAAGAAGCTGCGATCCCTGACAAAATCCTCCAAAGCTAGTTATGAAAACAATCACCACTGATTCTAGACCACCACAAAGCATTCTATAGCTATGTCAAGAATCTCAATGGCAACACTCAGATCTGCTCTGAGTTACAACACAATGGCACTAAATATACAGACCCAATTGATATTGCCAACATCCTGGCAGATGGGCTCTAGGGGGTGAGAGTGGGGTAAAGTTAGCACTGAGCCTATCTCTATACCGGATGAATGCAAAGTTCCTGTAATCACGGCTGCACAGGTAAAAACCACACTCTCCAAAGCCAAGAACAGCATCCATGGGACCAGACAACATCCCAGGCTGCGTTCTACACGAACTACAGAACGAACTGGCACCCCACCCAAGTATCATGTTCAATCATAGCCTCACCTCAGGCTTTGTGCCTGCTGAATGGCGCACAGCAATAGTTGTCCCACTCCACAAGGGGGGAGCCACCACAGACCCCGGGAACTACCGTCGCATTAGCCTGACAAGCCTTGTCTGCAAGGCCATGGAACGTATCATCATGGAACTTACAAAGACATTGGTAATCTCCAAACTCTGGATCCCACCCAGTTCGGGTTTGTAAAAGGCAGATCATGTCTCCTAAACCTGACAGACTTCTTTGAAGCAGTCACCAAAGCCATAGACAAGGGTAAGGTGGTTCACACAGCCTATCTAGATCTTGCCAAGGCTTTCGACACCATCCCCCACTCTGGAATTATAGGTAAACTCACTAAACTAGGTATAAATCCCCAGGTCACAAGATGGGTTGCCAACTGGCTCACTGACAGAACCCACACTGTGGAAGTAGCAGACTCCAAATCAGATTTCAGACCAGTGACAAGTGGAGTACCACAGGGTTCAGTCCTGGGCCCTCTCCTGTTTATCTACTTCTCTGAAGTACAGGCTAACACAGAAGGTCTTTGGCTAATGAAGTTTGCAGATGACTGCAAACTATGAGCCATAATCGAAACTCCTAACGATGTGGACATCCTACAAAAAGGCCTCACTGAGACAGATGCCTGGTGTCAAAGCCATGGCCTCAAGCTCAATGCCAAAAAGTGCATTGTCATCCCCTTTGGTAAAAACTCTGTACCCATGAACTACAACATAGGCGGTAGTATACTTAACACCGAAAGTGTGATGAGACCTTGGGACACAGGTGGACAGTAGTCTCTCCTTCGATAATCACATTGCCACAGTAGTCAGGAAATCCTTCTACATGGCACACCATCACAAAAGGTTTCTCATCCAGAAAAAAAAAAAAGAGGACATAGTTCCCCTCTACTCATCACTCAGACCCATTATAGAGTACAACGCCCCTTTTGGTATGTACCTCACAAGATATCTACAACTGGAAAGGCCACAGAAATACCGCACAAAGAGGATTACCGCCCTTAAACAGATGCCTTACGCAGACAATCTCAAATAACTCCAGCTTTACTCAGTCGCATATCGCCTACTCAGAGGTGATCTCTGCCTAACATACAAAGCTATGTCAAACCTAGAGCTGTTGGACATGCTCCACTTAAAGAAATCCCAATCCCTCAGAGCTACACGCTCTAGGGACCTAAACCTTGTCACCACAATAAACAGAACATGCCGGAGGGATAAATTCCTGTCCCAGAGACTTTCCATACTCTGGAATAAACTACCTATCTATATCAAACAAAGCTCATTAGCACTCCAAGAAAAATCTTGATGATTGGATGGGAAATAGGAAATTCACCCCGGGGATCATCTCTGTCTCTGCTCGACAGTGGCACAGGAAAATAATTTTCTTGGGTGGCAAAAGCCAGGGTACCTTTTTGGCTGGGCTTGTATAGGCCCCAGGGCCGATAGCCTAGTACCTACCTATGAACCTATAACTGAACAAATAAAGTTAGACTGTGGGTTGAAACTTAAGCAATACAAGTCAGCCATAGTGGGATACAATCACTAAGGCAACACGACCTATGGAATCAGTAACATGCTCAGATGAGCACCGATTAGACACCAGCTGGTGTTGCTAGGAAATTAGGATAAGTATAATTTGCTGCTATTCTGCCATCTGAACGACAAAGGGTTAACATGTAAGCAGGCATTCCACTTACAAACGTGGAAGCAGCTTTCAGAACACATACATAGCTTGCATCAGTTCTCTCAAAATGGACCCAAATGAAAAAGCAAACCAGTGGAATACAACAGCAATTATGCAGACTGCCATTCACCTTACTTGTGGGAAAGTGCTTTATCCTTCACAATGTCAATGGTATGTCAGAGCCTGTTCTAGCAGGTGGTGGGTAAAGGGTTTTAATCATTCTAGATAGGGCACTACTGCATCCCTGATTGTAGTGTTGTCATTATACCTGTGCAATCTTGCCTACAGGCAATTTGTTAGATTACTAGCTAAAATGCTGCAGTGTCTTTGGAAGGAGGTAAGAACCAAGCCACCTGGGGCAAAACACATGTGCACAGGGAGAATGTGAAGACTCTACAGAAGGCACCTCAACTGGCATTCAATTGGAGAATCTTGCACTGAGGTGGTGGAACTCCTGGCTGTACCACTGTGGTGCCCTATAGAAATGCATTTTTCAAATAAATTCATCGCTTTTCAAGGTGTGGATTACAGCTTCCTTCTTAAAAATGAACAGGATGAAACAAAATCTTGATATTCAAAATTATTTTCAAAACACCTAAAGCATACTAAACAAAATGTTCTTGTAAAAATAGGAAAACTACATTTTAAAAGCAAGCTAGCAATCGGACAATGCAACCTTTAAGTGTCAGAATGGGAGCCAGATAATGTTTGTGCAGGTTACTTAGACGTATCACATGCATATTTAATTTTATAAAGCTTTATACTATGGTAACAGAAAACGCAAATTTTAACTCTGCATAATAATGACTCCATTTTCTCATTTTCTCATCTTCCACCTGTTCTTAATATGCCTTGCTAATAGGAAGAACTGAAGTGAGAAAAAATAAAGCATGCATCACTTGTCACTTGAGAATTTTATACAAATTATATACCACAAAACTATTAAAAGCACAAGTATATTGGATGGAATCAAAATATTTACTTCTATATATATACTTTTCTGCAGTAAAAGGGGGTACAAGGAAGGGCAGCAGCACCATCCATAAAAGTACATAACTGGAATAAAAATTAAACCGCTATTTGTTTTGTTTTATCCATCAGCCATGTAATTTCTTCTGGGTGTGCTTGGAAGAGGTCACACTTCAGACAACTAGTACAAAAAAAGTAAGAGGCAAATAAAGTAAAAGGCAATAACCACTAATTTCTAGTAACCCATACATCTGCAGGAAGGACATTTGTTCCACTCTCTCGCTCTGTGTGCGCAAGACTTAAGCTGCACTGTAATTTACACCTACAGGCAACATGGAGCTCTATAGTTACCAGCAACTCCAGTTCACATATGTAATTTACCATTACATGTCAGTTTAAACAGGAGGGACAGAATAGCCAAGTTCTTTTCTTATCCTCCCCACCTCTGAGACAACTACAGACTTTGCCTTCACTATAAGGGGCATTTCCATCTAAGTCTATGGATTAATTTCCAAGTTAACCCTACCCTGCCATCACCAGGAAATCTTTGGATTAGTTCAGGCCACAAAAAAAAAAAAAAAAAAAAAAAATTTTTTTTAAACCAAGTAATATTCCAAATACATTTGGGATGGTTGTAGGACGCACTGCAGCACTTAAACCACCATAGTGATGATGTAGCCCAGGCCGGTATGACCCTGAGTAGAATGATACCACGGTATAAAGAAAAAATTATCAGTTTCAACAATTGGCTAAGCTTCTGGTGTCATTCAAAGGGGATCCCAGTGCATCAGCCTAGGATGACATGCTCGACAAGCCAGGCTGTTTCACTAGAGATGCCTTGCACCTGTCACCCTTAGGCTTTCGAATACTGGCCAAGGCTCTTGCCACCCCCATAGTGCCTTTTTTAGGCAAGGCTCAAAAGACAAACCCACCACTGTAAATAGCACAATAACAAAAAAAAAACTGAGGGTAATGCAACTCAATGCCAGAAGTCTAAACTTCAAAATGCACGCACGAGGCACTCCTCAGTATGGAGAAAATAGATACATGCTCCGTAACAGAAACCTGGTTTAAGGCTCCAGAGAACACCCCAACACTACCAGGCTACAACTCATACCACACATTTCGGCCACAAAACCCAGACTGAAATACAAAAGGTGGGGGCGTATCCAAATTCATCAAGGATACCCACACCTCCAGGTTAGTGGCACAGCACAATGCTTCAGAGATCATCCACGTGCAACTAACAATGGAAAAAACTGCAATTCAAATTGTAGCTTGCTACAGATCACCCATGTCCCAGGACCCCCATTCCGTATTTCTGGAAACACTGGGAAGCATAAAGGTTCTACCAAACACCATGATACTGGGTGATTTCAATTACCCAAACATTAACTGGGAGAACTATTCAAGCACAGGCTCCCTTGCCCAACATTTCCTAGAATTTATAAACTCAAAAGCCCTGGATCAACTGGTTAACACCCCCACCAGAGATAACATATTGGACCTGGTCATCACCAACATGGGCAACCGGTGTCCCACACCAGAGGTCAACCCCTCGCTGGTTAGATCTAACCATAAACTAATCACGCTGGATATCCACATTCCACCCCCAAAGAAACCGCCGGGAAAAACTTTTCAAAAGCAAACTTTACTTAAGACAGAGGTGGAAAGTTTCAAAGCCCCCATGCTGAAGAATAATGCTGTCCAAGCTGCAAAATCCTTTACTAATGCACTCTACGGGCACCTACAAGAATGCATGGATCGTGCTATCCCAAGCAAAACCAAGACTCATTCCTCCAAGAAAAGGAAACCAACCTGGTGGACCCCTGCCATAAACAAGCTATACAATAGGAGGAGGAAACTAGTACAGTAGAGAGTAAAATCCCAAGAAGGGAAGACATCCCTGATGAGTATCAGCAAGAAACTACGATCTCTCATAAGATCGAAAGCTAGCTTTGAAAGAAAAATTGCCAAGGACTCCAAAGATAATCACATGGCATTCTTTAGCTATGTCATTCTTTAGCTATGTCAAGAATCTAAGTGGCAATTCTCAGATCTGCTTGGAGTTTGTTCAATGTATTTTGTGCCATTCTGCACTGACAGACATCGCCAACATCCTGGCAAACAAGTTCAGTGCAAACATCACCCCCCTCTCATCCCCAAAAGGGCCCATAACCATACCAGAAGAATGTAGTACCCCCTGAAATCACTGACACTCAGGTTAAAATGGCCCTCTCCAAAGCCAAAAACTCACCTAATCATACTGTTCAAACTCAGCCGCCCCACAGGCTACGTGCCCATAGAGCCGCCCCACAGGCTACGTGCCCATAGAGCCGCCCCACAGGCTACGTGCCCATAGAGCCGCCCCACAGGCTACGTGCCCATAGAGCCGCCCCACAGGCTACGTGCCCATAGAGCCGCCCCACAGGCTACGTGCCCATAGAGCCGCCCCACAGGCTACGTGCCCATAGAGCCGCCCCACAGGCTACGTGCCCATAGAGCCGCCCCACAGGCTACATGCCCATAGAGCCGCCCCACAGGCTACATGCCCATAGAGCCGCCCCACAGGCTACGTGCCCATAGAGCCGCCCCACAGGCTACGTGCCCATAGAGCCGCTCCACAGGCTACGTGCCCATAGAGCCGCTCCACAGGCTACGTGCCCATAGAGCCATGCACAGCAACGGTTACTCCACTCCACAAAGGTGAAGCCATAACAGACCCCGGGAACTATTGCCCTATAAGCCTGACTAGCTTGGTCTGCATAGCTATGGAGCGCATCAACATGGATCTCCTTAACAGACACTGGACCCTCCAAACACTAGACCCTACCCAGTTTGGCTTTAAGGGTAGATCATGCCTCCTAAACTTGGTGGACTTATTTGAGACGGTTACCAAGGCTATAGACAAGGAAAAGGTGGTCCACACAGCCTACCTAGACCTCACAAAGGCCTTCAACACCATTCCCCATTCAGGTATTGGACACAAAAATCACCAGCCTGAACATAAACCCTTACCTCATGAGATGGGTTGCCAACTGGCTCACGGACAGAACCCACATAGTAAGAGTAGCGGGAGCTAGGTCAGACTCTAAACTGGTTAGAAGTGGTGTTCCAGAGGCCTCAGTCCTAGGACCCCTCCTGTTCGGCATTACTTCTCAGAGGTACAGGCAAGCACAGGAGGACTATGGCTGACCAAGTTCACAGACTACTGCAAACTAGGGGCTATAATAGACTCTCCGGCTGACACAGACATCCTCCAAAAGGGTCTCACACAGATATCTGGTGCTGAAAGCATAGTCTCAAGCCAAATGCCAAAACATGCATAGTTATCCCCTTTGGAAAAAACAAAGTACCCACAAATTACCACATAGGTGGTAGCCCCCTAAATACGGACGACGTAATGAGGGATCTGGGGACCCAAGTAGATAGTAACCTCTCCTTTGATAATCACATTGCCAAAGTGGTTCAAAAATCCTTTGATGTGGCCCACCTAATCACAAAAGGGTTTGCATTCAGATCAAGAGGTCATTGGGCCCCTCTACACATCACTCATAAAAGACCCATCAGAGAGTACAACACTCCATTTGGGATGTACCTTACAAGACACCTGCAACAGCTGGAAAGACCACAGAAGTACCTCACCAAGAGGATCACTGGCCTCAAACAGATGCCCTATGCAGCTCGACTGAAGAAACTCCAGTTGTACTCTGTTGCATATTACCTACTCAGAGGTGATCTCTGCCTGACATATAAGGCCATGTCCAACCCAGACATGCTCCACCTAAAGAAAACCATATCCCCTCGAGCCACACGCTCTACGGGATCTAAACCTCACCACAACAAAAAAAATAGGACGTGCTGGAGGGATAGATTCCTGTCCCAGAGACTTCCCATGACCTGGAACAAGATTCCAATCTACATTAGGCAGAGCTCCTCGCTAACCTTCTTCAAGAGAAACCTTGACGAGTGAATGGGAAACAAAGTTTACCCCAGGAATCACTTCAATGGCTCTGCTGGACAGAGGCACAGGGAACTAATTTAAGGGGACGACGAAAGCCAACACATTCCAGCAAGGCTTATAAATGCCTTCGGGCAGATTGTCTAGGTTCATAGGTAGGTACTAGGCTATGTGATGCACACAAAACCACATGGTCCCGGTGGGCATCATGTTCCTTTTATAAAACAGACCCCAAAGTGGAGTATTTCTACAGAATACTGTAATAAATGCAAGAGGAAATGCACAGCCTGAGTATTCAATGCAGCATTCGTTCGGCAGACAGGCAGGCAGACAGGCAGACAGGCAGACAGGCAGACAGGCAGACAGGCAGACAGGCAGACAGGCAGACAGGCAGACAGGCAGACAGGCAGACAGGCAGACAGGCAGACAGGCAGACAGGCAGACAGGCAGACAGGCAGACAGGCAGACAGGCAGACAGGCAGACAGGTCTTTCGGCTTATCCCGGGCAGACAATACCAGCAATAAAACGAGAGGAACACAAAGCTATGAATTAATACCTGGCGTCTCAAAGGAATGACAGGTTGCGCACAAACCCCCAACGATTGAATGGTAGCTGTAATCTAAATCAGCATAAGAGGAGTTTCAAAACTGTCATCGGGTGAGTTATCAAATGGTCATCAGGAGAGATGACTGCAGTGCCTAGGAGAAGGAAGAAATGAATACTGCGGATAGCGATGCTATTCCACAGTAAAAGGTATGCAGTGAATTTTACTACATCCATGAAGTAAAGAAACATGGACAGAAAGCATTGAAATTCAAAGAAAGTGTAATCACATTTTACAAGTTCCCCATGAATAACGGTTATGTAGATACTCTCAAGAGTAGTTTCCTTACGCAACTATTACAGAAGAGACGCCTGTTAGAACAGCTCTGCAATGAAAACTTCTAGCAGTACTGCTGGTGAAAGTACAGTTTTGTACCTACCATAAATGTAGATGTTCGAGTGTATACCCTGCTGCAGTCATCACACTTGGGTTATCCTGCAGTCAGGCAGTCCCGCAGTTGGTCCAAATTCCAAAGTCTTGGTCGGGCGTTGGTTGCTGTCGCTTCTTCCCTGACGTCAGTGCGCCAGGGGTATATGAGAGGTATCAGACGCCATTTTCTTCAGTTTTTCTTGCCCCAGATGTCAGGTGCCGCCCCCCCCAAATGGTGGTCAGTAGATAGTACCAATAATAAAAAGTGTAGCTTAAACAAAAAATCCCTCCAGCTATAAGCAAATACACCACAAAGGTTGCAACAGATTTTAAGGTATAGAAAGGTCTTGGGTCAGAGGGGATGGAAGGAGGGTGACCTGGACTGCAGCAGGGTATACACTCTAACATCTACATTTATGGTAGGTACAAAACTGTACTATGTTCATCCTGTTACCCTGCTGCAGTCATCACACTTGGGCAGAATCCCAAAGCTAAGGATGGGAGGTGAGTCAAACAGGGTTAGAGGCGGCTAGAAGGCCCTGCAAAAAGTACAGTTTTGTACCTACCATAAATGTAGATGTTCGAGTGCTAATACAGCTGCAGTCATAACAGATGGGTTCTCCTGCTGTCAGGCGGGTCCTCGGTCGGCCGAATTCCAAAGTCTAGGTCCGGCGTCGGTTGTCGTCACTTCTTCCCTGACGTCAGTGCGACAGGGGTATAAGAACCAGCCAACGCCATTTTCTTCAGTTTTTCTTGCCCCACATGTCAGGTGCCCCCCAGAAGGAAGGCAATACATAAATTGTGTAATAAAGCAATGCCATATAATCAAAATACAGTAGTGCAAGCAAATGCACCATAAATGAATACCCCAATCAAGTTGTATGAGGAGGTATTAGCCAATAGGCCTGTCCCAAGAGGGGAAGGAGGGAGGGAAACCTGGACTGCAGCTGTATTAGCACTCTAACATCTATGTTTATGGTAGCTACAAAACTGTACTATGTTCATCGTGCATACAGCTGCAGTCATAACAGATGGGTAGAATCCCAAAGCTAAGAAATGGGTGGTAGGTACTAGGTGGAACTAGGAGGAGCCATGATGCCCTGCAAGACTGCAGTGACAAAGCCTGCTCTAGTTTTGGAGTATAATGGTAGGTGGTAGTGCTTGGAGAAGGTATGCACAGAACTCCAAGTGGCTGCTTCCAAAATATCTTTGGTAGGAACTCCTCTGAGGAAAGCTGCAGAGGTAGCTGTGGCCTTTGTGGAGTGAGATCTAATGCCTGCAGGTACAGTTTTGCCATGAAAAGAGTAACAAAAGCGTATGCAGTGGGCTATCCATTTTGAGATTGTCTGTTTGGAAATTGGCTTCCCTTGAGCTCCTATAGCATAGGACACAAAGAGCTGTTCTGATTTTCTGAAAGACTTTGTTCTGTCCAAATAACGCAGTTGTCTGTGAATGTCCA
Source organism: Protopterus annectens (assembly GCF_019279795.1). NCBI lineage: Eukaryota > Metazoa > Chordata > Ceratodontiformes > Protopteridae > Protopterus > Protopterus annectens. The sequence continues at coordinate 324,280,976 of NC_056738.1, forward strand.
AGGAATGTAGTAATCTCTCCCCTTTGTTTTGAGGATTAGGATAAAAGGTAGGTAAGTGTACAGCCTGATTCAAAGCTACCCTGGATACCACTTTTGGCATAAAGGAGGGGTTGGTTCATAAGGAAACTCTGTCCTGATGGAAGAAGGTGGGTAAATGGATGGTTTGATTTAGAGCCACACTGGATACCACCTTAGGCATAAAGGAGGGGTTAGTTCGTAGAGAAACTCTGTCTTGATGAAAAATGAGGAAAGGCTCTACTGCCATTAGTGCCTGAAGCTCTTGAGGTCTCAAGTAGGTGTTGCTGCTCTCCTGGGAGGCCTAATGCTTTTGGCCCCTCTGAGAAACTGCCTTAGGAGTGGATGTGAAAATAAGGGAGGATCCGTGTTGTAGTGAGCTGAAATAGCTGAGGCATGGATTTTAATAGATGAAGAAAGCCCTTTGTGTAACATCTCAGTTAAATATTGCAGAATCTGAGGTATGTCAGGCTGAAGGGTATTTTGGCCTTTAGCTTGGTTCCAGGGGCAAAACCTTTTCCATTTGTATGAGTAGGCTTTCCTGGTGCTGGGCCTCCTGGCCTCCAGAATAACATCCATAACAGCTTTTGAGAGAGGAGCTGGCTGGTTGCTTAGGTGATTTGCCATGCAGCCAAGTTTAAGGTTTTGAGCTGGCTGTGTAGAATCTGATTGTCTTGCTGTGTGAGCAGATGGGTAATTTCTGGTAGAATCCATGGTGGGCCCTGGGCCATATTCCTTAACGGTGGGTACCAGTGCTGGCGTGGCCAGTCTGGGGCAATGAGCATCATTCGGGGTCTCTCCATCCTGACTTTCAGCAGCACCTTTGTGAGAAGGGTTAATGGAGGAAAGGCATATACTGTCAGCATTTTCCAACTAAGTGCGTCCACTTTCCAAGCTTGACGGTGAAAAGTCCTTGTGCAAACTTTTGTTAGTTGATAGTTTTGGGGGCTGGCAAACAGGTCTATATCTGGGAGCCCCCATTTTTGAGTTATCATTGCAAATACTTGTGGATCCAGTTTCCACTCGTGGGGATCCACGAGGTTTCTGCTTAGGTAGTCTGCCAACGTGTTCTTTTTTCCTGGCAGGAATTGAGCTTGTAATTGAACTTGGTAAGCCAGTGCTGTGTTCCACAAGGTCATTGCTTGCCTGCATAGAGGATAATGTGTGTACCCCCTTGCTTATGTACCACATTACTGTGGTGTTGTCTGTCCTTATGATAAGCTGTCCTGGATGTAAGAGGTCCTTGAAGGCTGTCAGAGCATTTTGTACAGCTAGCATTTCTTTTTGATTGATGTGCAGATTCCTTTGATCTGCAGTCCATATGCCTTGAATGCACCGTCCTACCATGTGTGCCCCCCAGGCATAGTCCGATGCATCTGTTGTCATAGTTTGCCAGGCTGGGGTTAAGGTGAAAGGCTGACCCTTGTTGCGGTGACATGCCTGTGACCACCATAGAAACTCCTGTTGAAGGCAGGGAATGAGAGGTATCATTGTTTCCAAGCTGTGGCTGTGTTGAGTCCATACGCTTTTCAGGTACCATTGTAATTTCCTCATGCAGTTTTGCCAATGGTATTAGTAGTATGCAAGATGCCATGAAGCCCAAGGCCTGCAGAATTTTTCTTGCAGGGAGATGGGTCTTTGTTGCCATTGCTCTGAAGTATTGAGTTAATTGTAGTCGTTTGACTGGCGTCAGATAAGCCATCTGGGCCATTGTATTCAAGCTGGCACCCAGGAATGTCATTGTGAGGGCACTAGTTTTGATTTCTTTTCGTTTACTGTGTACCCTAGGTAGCTTAGATGTTTTACAAAAGCCAGGTGTTGTAAGAGAATGTCCTTGCTTTCTGCTTGGATGAGGCAGTCATCCAGGTATGGGTATATTTGAATTCCTCTTTGTCTGCAGTATGCAATTACTGGTGCCAGGCATTTTGTGAAGACTCTGGGTGCAGTAGATAAGCCAAAGGGCAGTGCAGAGAATTGGCAATGGGTTGAACCTGAAATGAAACTGAGGTATCTTCTGCAATTTTGTCTGACAGGGAACTGCAGGTATGCCTCCTTGAGGTCCAACGTTACTAGCCAAGCTTTCTTGCCCAACATAGGAAGAAGCTGCTGTAGTGTTAGCATCTTGAATTTGGGTACTTGCAAGAAGGTGTTTAAAATTGAAAGGTCCAGAATGGGTCTCCAAGCATTGTCCTTTCTGGGGACTAGAAAGAGCCTTGAGTAAAATCATTGGCCTTGCTCCTGTGTAGGTACCAGTTGAATGGCTCTCATGTCCATGAGAGCTGTAATTTGTTTTTGTGCCTCTGCCCATTGATTTTGTGGCAGATTTGGTATTCATTTTATCCTTGGCAAGGTGTGGAAATGGAATCTGTATCCTTGTGAGATAATGTCTAGGACCCATTTGTCCTTTGTGACGATGTGCCAGCTGTATGCAAAAAGTGATAATTTTCCTCCCAAGGGAGCTGCCAAGAGAGTTTTGCTTGGCAGTTTGAGGTTTAAGTCATTGTGTTTGCCTTCTAGTAGTTTGGGACTTTTCTCCTCCCTTCTGTGTTGCAGTGCCCCATTGGCAAGGTTTGTAAGGGATTTGTGCTTGTCCTCTGCCCCTTGGGAGCCTGCATTTACCCCTCTGTGGTCTGTCAGAAGCTGGAAAGGACCAATTTTTTTGTTGGCCAATTTCTGCTGAAGCGTGGGGGCTGTACTTTTAAGAAATCTTTGACAGTCTGCATAGATTTTGCCTTATCCTCCATTTTCTTTAAAACCTCCTCTGCTTTAACCCCAAATAAGACATTCTGCTGTAAGGGTGCATCTAGTAATTTTGCTTTAACAGAATCAGGCAGAGATTGTTCCTTTAACCAAGCATGCCTACGTATAACAGACCCAGTAACAGCTGCTCTAGAGGAAGCTTCCAAGGCATCAAAACCACATTGTAAAGTATGTTTGCCCACCTGTTCAGCTGCATGCAACAGATACTGCATTTCCTTGAATTCAGACTGTTGAGGGTGCATGCCCATCTTTTGTTTTATTTGAGATATTAGGAATTGCTGGTATTTAAGCATGTGAAATTGACAATTTAGTGCTCTCATGGCTAGAGTAGCGGAGGTGTAAACCTTCTTCCCCCACCTATCTAGTGCTCTGGAGTCCCTTTCAGAGGGTACAGAATTTTTAGCCATAGAAGCCTTAGCCCCTTTGGGACCCTGGGAGACCGTCTCTGGATCAGCAACAGGGCTTTTGTATAGGAATTTGTGCGAGTCAGGCACTCTATAGTATCTATCTGGTTTGGCTGGAGCACGAGGCAGAGAATCTGGATTTAGACTAGATTCTAGGAAAACATCATCCACATGTCTAAAACTGGGGGGGGGGGATAGCAAGGGGTCTGTGCTGGGGGAGTAAAAGAAACTCTCGGAGCCTTTTCTTTGAGTCTGAGTAGTCCTGACCTTCCCAGTGGAAATGCTCCCTCATGGTATGTAAGTTTCCCCAAAGGAATAATCTTCAGGGGGAGAAGCTGAGGGAATGGAGTCTTCAGCATCAGAATCTTCATAAGGGGGAAAGGAGTAATCCTGTTCCTCAGAGGAGCCTGAGGAAACAGACACTATCAGAGGAGGCATAACCCTCCTCTTGTCTAGGCCTTTTGTCGGGGGGGGGGGGGTTGGGAACCTCTGATCAAAGAAATTAAATCTTCAGCCATTTTAAGCATCTGTTTCTTAGGCATAGGGCCTTGACCTGGAGACTGAAGAGTAGTCTTTTTTGGTTTTAGAGGAGTCTTAAGCTTAGCATAAGATTTTACGGTGAGTAGTCGGTCTGAAGACACCTTCAGAAACCGAAGGTGTTTCTACAACACCAGCTTCTCCTACTGCAATGTCGTCGATGGGGCCTAAAGAAAATGGCTGCGTTGGCCTACAACTCTCTGCTGGAGAATCCAAAGCGGTCTGGGGATACAATTCAGCGGTAGCCAGGGGCTGCATAGGCACCTCACTGAAAACCTGAGAACCGGCGACCAGCCCAGCCGAGGGCTTGGAGTCTGGCTTGGATCTAGGCTGCCTTTCTTTACCTTTGCATTTTTTTATGTATGCCGGTAGTCTGTTGCTCCGACAGCATAGTGTAATTAAATTTCCTACCGTAGTGTCGTGCGAAATCAAAGCGTCGCTTTATAGTTCGCTTATTGAACCTAGCACAAAACAGACAACCAGTGACGTCGTGGTTTGGGCCTAGGCAAGGTATACAAAAAGAATTAAAGTCCTTATGAGGTATTTGCTTCCCACAAGAAATGCAATTGTTAACTTTTTCTGACATCGGACTGAGGCAAGAAAGGTTCCCCAATGGGGTACTTAGCTTTGAAGACTTCGGACTGAAACTCTATTCAAAAATCTCAGGTGTCGGCCGACCGGCACTTGCAAACTGCTTCTGCTTCGGGCACTGCGCAGCAAGAAAGACTGAAGAAAATGGCGTTGGATGCCTCTCCTATACCCCTGGCACACTGACGTCAGGGAAGAAGCGACAGCAAACGACGCCGGACCAAGACTTCGGAATTCGGGCAGACTGTGGGACCGCCTGATGGCAGGATAACCCAAGTGTGATGACTGCAGCAGGGTAACATGATGAACATCACCCCAATGTCATAACTGCATGAGTGCGCCATAAAGAAGGGGTGTTCAATTCCCTCAAGTTCCTTCACAGATGAGATTTGAAAGGAAAAGGAGATCGCAGAATCTAGTCCTGGAAGCTTCTTTGCTCACCCAAACATACACTTGCAATCATTTTTCCCCACTTTTCAGACTGAAAAGAGCTGATCCAGTTTGAAATTTGGGAGCTTATGTGGACAGTGACCAAACTTTTGACCAGTACACGTCCATTGTCGTAACAAATGCCTTCTACATTGCAAAACATATAAACAGATTACGCCTAGTTCTAGGGATGTCACTGTCCACCTTTACTCAGCCAATCACCGAATATAATACCCCTTTTGGTGTGCATGTCTAGACACGTGCAACTGGAATGTCCACAGATATACCTTACTAAAAGATACAAGGCCTAAACATGTCCTACATGGATGGACTGAAAGCCCAGTCACTATTACTAGGTATCGTACAGACTGTTAAAAGGTGACCTGCATCTGGCAAGGCAAACTCATCACGGAAGGATTTAATGCACATCAAATCAAATGGCATCAGAAATACTCAGTCTACGGATCTAAACCTCTTCCACAACAGAATGGTTTGAAGGGACAAGTTAGTATCAGAGCACACCATTGATGTGGAACATACTCCCCTATCTATATACAACAAAGAACATTCATGTCCATATTCAGGCACATCTTGGATCCATGGATGAGAAACGGGAAAATTACCAGAGGTCTGTCCCCATACTATAACGGACAGAGGCAGCTCCTAAATGTTTTATCCTATGCATGGGTACCCTCAAATTATTTATGATGTAATCCTAGTTATCACCACTAGGGATAGTATACAATTGACAAAGGGATGGGTAAGGCCACTCCAACACCAAATGGGATAAGTTAATTCATACACAAATGGAAACTGGTTAGGCTTAAATTGCCAGCAAAGGAACTAGCCTAGTACTTCTCTATGAAATTCTAGCAATTAACATTGGTTACCATGGGTCTCACTACAGCAGCCTCTGCTAAACAATGGCTAGTACTGTCAGACTAAACAAGCTTTTTCACAATGACAACATATAACTAATGATTAGAATCTCAAGTAGCAGGAGTCTGAGAGAGGAACAAAAGAAACAATTAAAATTATACTAAGTTATCAGAGACTGCTTGCCTAACAATTTTACCTTCCTAATTAACCAAGTGGGTAGTCTGGTCAAAAAACCTTTGTGACCCAAAACAAAAGCATAAATATACAAAATAATTTACAAAATCCAAGAATGAATTTGACCAGAATCTAATGCAACATGTATTGATAAATGTGCATACTTACCTTACTTTTAGAGATGGATAAGCAGGTCCATCTCCTGTCAACAGGACAAATGCTGTTATTAGGTAACTAAGTATTTGAAACGTTTCTAGATTACTTGCCCCTCCCTGTACACCTACTCTGCAAAACAGCTTCCTCTCTAAGGGTGCTATTGATGAGAGTGCACCATAAAGCAGTCTTGGTATGCCACATAATGGCTTACAAAAGACAGTTTTGATTCATAAACGTCAGAGCACAATTGGGCAAAGCACTGTACTGCATACATTTTACACAAGCAAATCCTACATGATGTACACTATTGATATGTCAGGAATGGAGTACTGGTTGGTCAGTGCAGTAACCCATGAGAATCTGTGTACAACCCAATGGCACTATCCTTGGCAGAGCAGCAATCTTCCCTTTGGCAGGTACTTGCAGATTTGGAGTGGAGGAACTTATAGCACCTGATCCCCTCAATACCATAACATGGTAAAGATCCATAGTCCATCATCTTGGTTAAGGACTGAAAGTTGTTTAAGAACCATTCCAAGACAAGACACTGACCACATAGCAGTATTACCTTACTACAGAGTATTACATGTAGCTGGTCAGGGTACTAGGTGCTCGTCCACCATTCATGAAAATGGGTAGCAATTGCACTCTGGCACGTACTACCTCAATTCCACTGGTATACAAGATGCTTGTATGCACATGCGCCCTATATCTATGAACACTCGGATTTACCTCAGTCACACCATGTTTAAGTGGAGCATAGTAATAAAAATATAAACAATCATGCTAAAGACAGGGTAAAAGGAAGGACAGTAGGAGTATGGGACGTGCTCATCCAGATCCATTAGTATGTAAAGCACAAATATTATCAGATGGAGAAGATGGTCCAGTCTTATCAGTAAGATAAAGGCCCAAGTTTATCCTCCTGAGTGGTGCTTTTCACAGAAAATCTCAAATCACTCTGGCCCCAAAGATGACTTGGCTATAGAGATCCTATCAAACCTGTAGCATCCTGATAAAATATTCAGTGAAGCCCACATAGCTGTTGCACAATTGCCATCAAAGGAAGCATTTTTGAAATGCACCTCAATGGGAGTCATTGCCCTTGCTAAGAAAGCTCTAGGCACAGAAGGCAAAGGCACTTTGGATTTTGCATAACCGAATCAGTGGATAAATAAACTTTAGGAACTTAAGATGTCCTTCTACTGATATGCGGCAGTATTCACAACATGAGGGAGTGCACCGCCTGCTGACTCCTACGTCCTGCCAGTATACAAAAGTCTAGTGCTACTGTAAGGTATGTGCAACATCGCACAAAGTACATAGTCATAAAGCGTCGTCTGGTATAAAGCGGACATCGGCACGTACCAAGCTCAGAACTTTTCTGCCGCCTGTCCAATAGTCTGCTCCGGTCACTCATCATACAACTTGCGAACCTTAGTTCAGATAAGTGTCCTGGGGTTTCTTCATTACTATCTTTGGCTACTGTATATTTTTGTGATTGCATGTCAACTAGGAAGGTAAAATGTCAGTGTGGAAGGCAGATTCCACATAACTCTCCCAACATTTGTTATTTTGCCTAGGCCTAGACTACGATCATACTATCTGTTCTATTTGTAAGGCCTTTGTACCCAAGACCCTATGTAGTCGCTTAGCTTCCCTTAAGTTCTCTCTCAAAAATCAGCTCCTAAAAACTTCTTATGCATGACATGGAAGCTACGTTGAGCCCTTCGGGTAAGCCACAAGGTAAGGCAGCCAAGAAGCCTAGGCCTGATTGACCCACTGCTCCTTCTGATCTGGACATCTCTCCAGAGGCTGATGTTGGCCTGGAGACCATTTTAGAGATGGCAGACACTCCTTTGATGGGTACCGGTGTGGAGGCTGTGAAGGACCTTCCCAGCACGTCAAGGGAAATGCAGTCATCCAACTCTGGTGGTGGCTGTGGTGGTGGGGGGGGGGGATGGGACACTGCGCATTGTGACCGAAGGCCTGCGTGGCATGACTCAGATCACAACATTGTAGAGTGCAGGCTGACAACATTGTAGAGTGCAGGCTGACAACATTGTAGAGTGCAGGCTGACAACATTGTAGAGTGCAGGCTGACAACATTGTAGAGTGCAGGCTGACAACATTGTAGAGTGCAGGCTGACAACATTGTAGAGTGCAGGCTGACAACATTGTAGAGTGCAGGCTGACATCAGGCTCATCCACGTTCCACCAAATGGATGTTCCTAACCAATGACAATCACCACAAGTTATCCCACAGAATGGACCTACTCACGCAAGACAAGGGAACTTTAGTACATCCACAGATGTCAACTCTACAACTGACTGTGTGGGTGATGGTATTGATTGTTAGACACCTTTTTCCTGAAAACGTCCTACAAGTTCTGCAGGAGGCCAGAAAGTACAGTTGTGTACACCTACCATAAATGTAGATGTTAGAGTGTCTTCACTGTTGCAGTCATGACTGTAGGGTTCTCCCCTGCCGGCAGGCAGCCCCAGGTCAGCCAGAATCCCAAAGTCTGGGTCCGGCGTCGGCTGTTCAACCATGCTCCCTGACGTCAGAGCGCCAGGAGTACAAAGCTGACAGCCGACGCCATCTTCTCCAGTTTTTCTTGCCCCAGATGTCAGGAGTCCCAAAATGAAAGAGGTCAAATACACCTCAGAAGAATGGTGAAAAAAGGAAATACACAAAAGTAAAAATAAGAGGGCACAGGAGGGAGGGAAACCCAGACTGCAACAGTGAAGACACTAACATCTACATTTATGGTAGGTGTACACAACTGTACTATGTTCGTGTTTCACTGTTGCAGTCATGACTGTAGGGTAGAATCCCAAAGCTGAAAGGGAGGTGGTCATAAAGAGGAAGGGGCGGCTAAAAGGCCCTGCAAGACTGACTGCACAGGCAAAGCCTGCCCTAGACAGAGTAGAGAGGTAGATTGTAGTGCTTAGAAAATGTATGCACTGAACTCCCAAGTTGCAGCTTCCAAAATATCCTTGGTAGGAACTCCCCTGAGGAAGGCTGCAGAAGTGGCAGCAGCTCTGGTGGAATGAGTCCGTATACTCTCTGGGATTTGCTTTCCATGGTGAGAACAAAATCTGATTCCATGAGCAATCCCATTTAGAAATGGTCTGTTTTGAAATGGCTTTACCTTGGGAACTGGAAGCATAAAAAACAAACAATTGTTCTGATTTTCTGATGTCCTTAGTTCCGTTCAGGTAAAAACGTAGCTGTCTGTGTACATCCAAGGAATGTAAGATACTTTCCCCTTTATTTTGAGGAGTGGGGAAAAAGGTTGGCAAGTGTATAGTTTGATTTAAAGCCACTTTGGAAACCACCTTAGGCATGAAGGTAGTCCTCAAAGATACTCTGTCTTGATGAAAAATTATATAAGGTTCCACAGCCATTAGAGCTTGCTACTCTGAAACCCTCCTGGCAGAAGTTAGGGCTAACAGGATGGCTGTCTTCCAAGATAAAAACTTGATGTCACAAGAAGCAGCAGGTTCAAAAGGAGGCAAGGTTAGTTTTTCCAAAACATAGTTGAGATCCCAAGCAGGAATAGGGGGAGATCTAGGAGGTCTTAAGTTCTTAGCTCCTCTGAGAAACTGTCGTATGAGCTGGTGGGAAAAGATGGGAGGGTCTGTATTATAATGAGCAGAAATAGCAGAGGCATGTCATTTAATGGAAGAGAAAGAAAGACCCTTATGTAAGAGATCTGTCAAGTAAAGTAAAATTAAAGTAATGTTGGGAAGAAGAGGATCAGAATCCTGCACCTGCATACAGGAACAAAATCTTTTCCATTTTCCTTCATAAGATTTTCTAGTGCTAGGACGTCTGGCTTCTAAAATGACATCCATAACCTGCTTGGGCAGTAAAGAAGAAATCAAAGGCCCTGGATTAACCAGGCCGCCAGGCTGAGAGTTCTGACATGAGAGTGTAGAACCTGACCCTGATGTTGAGACAGAAGGTTGGGAGACAGAGGTAAAACCCAAGGGGGCTCCAGGCATAGGTGTTTTTTTTTTTTTTTTTTTTTTTTTAAGAGTTGGATACCAAAACTGCCAAAGCCAATTTGGAGCCAGCAAGATTATCATCTTGGGCTTGTCCTGTTTTATCTTCAATAAAACCCGTGGAAGGAGGGGGAGAGGTGGAAAGGCATATCCAGAGAGGTTCCTCCAACTGAATGACAGGGAGTCCACTCTCCAAGCTTCTGTGCGGAAAATCCTGGTGCATAAAGTCTGTAGCTGATGATTGAGATGGGATGCAAAGAGGTCTATGTGAGGACATCCCCAAGCTGCTGTTATCTTGAATATTTTGGTGTCCAGCATCCACTCATGTGGATCCGAAAGATGTCTGCTCAGACTGTCTGCCAAGAAGTTTTGTTTCCCTGGTAGAAACTGAGCCTGGAGATCCAGATTGCAAGATAGAGCTGTGTCTCATAGATCCATGGCTAGTCTGCAAAGGGGGTAGGAATGAGATCCCCCTTGTTTATGTACCACATAAATATGGTGTTGTCTGTCTGTATTAACAGTTGTCCTGGTTGTAAAAGATTCCTGAAGGCCAATAGTGCTTTCTGAACGGCTAACATTTCCTTTAAATTGATATGCAGGTGCTTCTGATCCTTTGTCCAAAGGCCCTGCAAACAACTGCCCTGAAAATGGGCTCCCCAAGCATAATCCAAGGCGTCCGTGGTTAGAATCTGAGAGGCAGGAGGCAGACTGAAGGGCTTCCCTTTGTTTAGAGCACATGCCCTGGACCACCAAAGAAATTCCTTTTGAAGGCAAGGAAGAACGGAGATCAGTATGTCTAAACTGTGGCAATGCTGAGACCATACACTTTTTAGGTACCACTGTATTTTCCTCATGTGTAGTCTTGCATATGGTACTAGAAGGATGCAGGAGGCCATGTAACCCAAAGCCTGCAGAAATTTCCTTGCAGATAGACGAGTTAAAGTTGACAAAGTTCTGAAAGTTGAAGCCAGCTGTAACTGTTTTTAGGATGTCAGAAATGCCATCTGGGTTGTGGTGTTTAGAAGTGCACCCAGAAAAGTTATCTGTTGCGATGGTGTCAAATTTGATTTTGTTTACAGAGAATCACAGGAACTTGAGGAGGTTCTGTACAAATTCTAGATGCTGGAGTAAGACATCCTTGCTGTCTGCCTGAATTAGACAATCGTCCAGATAATGGTAAATTTGAATTCCCTTGAGTCTGCAGTAAGCTACTACTGGAGCCAGGCATTTGGTGAAGACCCTGGGCGCAGAAGATAATCCATAGGGCAGCACAGAGAATTGAAAGTGCCTCGATCCGGCTTTGAACCAGAGGTATTTTCTGTGATCCTGCCTGATGGGAATGTGTAAATATGCCTCCTTTAAATCCAAAGTTACCATCCATGCATTTTTGGACAGCATTGGAAGTATCTGCTGTAGAGTAAGCATCTTGAATTTTGGAACCTCCAGAAAGGTGTTCAAGACTGACAGATCCAGAATGGGTCCCCATGAGTTTTGCTTCCTTGGGACTAGAAAAAGCCTTGAATAAAACCCTTTTCCCATCTCTGAAAGAGGAACCAGTTCTATGGCATTCATAGCCAAAAAGAGCTTAATTTTTTGGCCTCTCCCCTTGATTTTGGGTTTGGCATTTCCTTTTTAATTTTTCCCTTTCAAAAATTTTTTCTGGGGGGATTTTTAAGAAAAAAACCCCTTTGGAAGGGTTAAAATCCTTTTTTGGCCTTTCCCTCCGGGGTTTTTGGGTTTTTAAGGGGGTTGAAGAATTTTTTTGGGTTTTCTTTTTTAAAAAAAAATTTGTTTCCCATAAAAAGACCCTTGGAAAAAATTTGGGTTTTGGGGGCCTTTGGGGCCCATTTAAAATTTTTTTGTGGGGGGTTTTGGCTTTCCCATCCTTGGCAAGGTGTGGAAATGGAATCTGTATCCTTGTGAGAAATGTCTAGGACCCATTTGTCCTTTGTGACGAGGGATGTTGCAAAAGTGAAATTTTCCTCCCAAGGGCTGCCAAGAGAGTTTTGCTTGGCAGTTTGAGGTTTAAGTCATTGTGTTTGCCTTCTAGTAGTTTGGGACTTTTCTCCTCCCTTCTGTGTTGCAGTGCCCCATTGGCAAGGTTTGTAAGGGATTTGTGCATGTCCTCCTCTGTGGTCTGTCAGAAGCTGGAAAGGACCAATTTTTTTGTTGGCCAATTTCTGCTGAAGCGTGGGGGCTGTACTTAAGAAATCTTTGACAGTCTGCATAGATTTTGCCTTATCCTCCATTTTCTTTAAAACCTTTTTGCTTTAACCCCAAATAAGACAAAGGTGCATCTAGTAATTTTGTTTAACTTTCAGGCAGAGTTGTTCCTTTAACCAAGCATGCCTAATAACAGACCCAGTAACAGCTGCTCTAGAGGAAGCTTCCAAGGAATAAAAACCACATTGTAAAGTATGTTTGGCCAGCTGTTGAGCTGCATGGAACAGATCCTGCATTTCCTTGGATTCAGACTGTTGAGGGGTTGCCCATTTTTTGTTTTATTTGAAAATTAGGAATTGTTATTTAAGCATGTGAAATTGACAATTTAGTGCTCTCTGGCTAGAGAGGGGGTAAACCTTCTTCCCCACCTATCTAGTGCTCTGGAGTCCCTTTCAGAGGGTACGGGATTTTTAGCCATGGGCCTTACCCCCTTTGGGACCCTGGGAGTCTCTGGATCAGCAACGGGGTTTTTTTGGGAATTTGTGAGTCAGGCACTCTATAGTATCTATCGGGGGCTGGAGCAGAGGCAGAGAATCTGGATTTAGACTAGATTCTGGGAAAACATCATCCACATGTCTAAAACGGGGGGATAAAGGGTCTGTGCTGGGAGTAAAAGAAACCTCAGCCTTTTCTTTGAGTCTGAGTAGTCCTGACCTTCCCAGGGGAAATGCCCTCATGGTATGTAAGTTTCCCCAAAGGAATATCTTCAGGGGAGAAGCTGAGGAAGGGGTCTTCAGCATCAGAATCTTCAAGGGGAAAGGATTCCTGTTCCTCAGAGAGCCTGAGGAAAAAACCTATCAGGGGAGGCATAACCCCCCTTTTGTCTGGGCCTTTTTGGGGTTGGGAACCTGAAAAAAAATTAAATCTTCAGCCATTTTAAGCATCTGTTTCTTAGGCAGGGGGCCTTGACTGGAGACTGAAGGTAGTCTTTTTTTTTAGGGAGTTTTAAGCTTAGCATAAGTTTTTTGGGAGTAGTCGGTCTGAAGACACCTTCAGAAACCGGGTGTTTCTAAAAAACCCCTTCCCCTTTCAATGTCGGGGGGGGCCTAAAAAAAAATGGCTTGGCCAAACTCTGCTGGAGAATCCAAAGGTCTGGGATCAATTCAGCGGTAGCCAGGGGCTGCATAGGCCCCTCACTGAAAACCGAAACCGGGGCGACCAGCCCCCCGGGCTTGGGTCTGGTTTGGATCTGGCCCCCCGTTTTTATGTATGCGGTAGTCTGTTGCTCCGACAGCATAGTGTAATTTTTCCTAGAGTGCGAAATCCCGCATAGTTGTTATTGAACCTAGCACAAAACAGACAACCAGTGAGGGTGGTCTGGGCCTAGGCAAGGTATACAAAAAAAATGAAAGTCCTTATGAGGTATTTGCTACCCACAAGAAATGCAATTGTTAACTTTTTCTGACATCGGACTGAGGCAAAAAAAGGTTCCCCAATGGGGTACTTAGCTTTGAAGACTGGACTGAAATCTACAAAATCTCGGGTTTGGGGCCCGGGGATTTGAAACTGCTTCTGCTTCAGGCCCCGCAGCAAGAAAGACTGAAAAAAATGGCGTTGGATGCCTCATACCCCTGGCCCCTGCGTCAGGGAAGGACACAACGGACCAAGATTTTTAAAGACTGGGGGACCGCCTGATGGCAGGATAAGCCCAAGTGTGATGACTGCAGCAGGGTAACATGATGAACATCACCCCAATGTCATAACTCATGAGTATAAAGAATTTTCAATTGCCTTCACAGATGAGATTTAAAAGGAAAAGATGCAAATCTATTGGAAGCTTTTGCTCACCCAAACATACAATTTTTTACTTTTCAGATGAAAAGAGCTGATCAGTTTGAAATTTGGGAGCTTATGTGGACAGTGACCAAATTTTTGCCCAAACTTTTGAAAAATGCCTTTATTGCAAAACATATAAACAGAGCCTATTCGGGATGTCACTGTCCACCACTCAAAATCAAATAATCCCCTTTTGGGGGCATGTCAAAGGGCAATGAATGCCCCGAATCCTTACAAAAAAAAATAAACATGTCTACATGGATGGACTGAAACCCAGTCATTTACTAGGATGACAGTTTTAAAAGGTGCCCTGCAGGCAAAAAACCCATCCGAAGGATTTAATGCACAAAATCAAATGGCATCAGAAATACTCAGTCGGATCAAACCTCTTCCACAACAGAATGGTTTAAAGGGGAAAATTAGTATCAGAGCACCCATTGATGTGGAACATATTTATCTATACAACAAAGAAATTCAGGACATCTTGGATCCATGGATGAAAAATTACCGCCAAAAAGGACAGAAGTTTTAAATGTTTTACCCTATGCAATAAAATTTTTATGATGTTCCTAGTTATCACCACTGGGATAGTATAAATTTAAAAGGGATGGGACCCCAAACACCAAATATAATTTAAATTCATAAAAATGGAAACTTTGGCTTTTGCCAGAAAAGGAACGAGTACTTTTTATGAAATTCTAGCAAAACTTTGGGTTTTGGGTCTATAATTGTAAACAATGGCTAGTACTGTCAGAAAAAAAGTTTTTTTCACAATGACAAAATAACAAATGATTAGAATCTCAAAGCAGGAGTCTGAGAGAAAAAAGAAACAATTAAAATTATACTTTATCAGAGCTGTTTGAACAATTTACCTTCAAATTTAACCAAGTGGGTAGTCTGGTCAAAACCTTTGTGACCCAAAAACATAAATATAAAAATAATTTAAAAAACCAAGAATGAATTTGCCCAGAATCTAATGCAACTTTTTAAAATTCATACTTCCACTTTTAGAGATGGTAAAGGTCCATCTCCCAACAGGACAAATGCTGTTATTAAACGTTTTGAAAGTTTTTTTACTTGACACCACTCTGCAAAAATTCCCTCTAAGGGGGCTATTGATGAGGTAATAAAGTTTTGGGATGCCTTCCAAAAAAGTTTTGATTCATAAAAGAGCACAATTAAACACTTTCCATACATTTTAAAAAACAAATTCATGATTAAAATTTTATATGTCAGAATGGAGTACTTTGGTCATGCAGTAACCCCTGAGAATCTGGACAACCCCAAAGGCACTTTCAGAGCAGCAATTTCCCCTTTCTTTTCAATTTGGGGGGAGGAACTTATAGCATGATCCCCCCAATACCATAACATGGTAAAGATCCAAGTCCATCATCTTTGGGTTGGGCAAAGGTTTAAGAACCATTCCCAAAACAAGACATGAACAAAAGTATTCCCTTAAAAGAGTAACATGTAGCTGGTCAACTGGTGTTAAAATTCATGAAATGGGGAGCAATTCCTCAAAACCTAATTCCCTGGATACAAGATGCTTGTATGCCCTGCCCATATCTATGAAATGGTTTACCCCAGTCACAATTTAAGGCATAAATAAAAAAATCAATCTGCTAAAGAATAAAAAGGGTGGACAGTAAGTATGGGTGCCCTCCAGATCCATTATTGGAAAAAAAAATTATCAGATGGAAAAATGGGCCAGTCTTTGTAAGATAAAGGCCCAAGTTTATTTCCTAGTGGTTTACAAAAAAATTTAAATACCCGGCCCCCAAAAATGACTTTTAGAGATCCTATCAAACCTGTAGCATCCTGATTTTAGTCCACTTTTTTCAATTATCAAAGGAAGATTTTTTAAATGCCCCCAATGGGGATTGCAAGAAACCAGGCACAAAAAAAGGCATTTATTTTATAACCGAATCAAAAAAAAACTTTTGGGAAATTTAAAATGTCCTTCACTGATATGCGGGAAATTTACAACATGGGGGTGCCTGCTGATTTTGCCAGTATAAAAAGTCTAGTGCTAGAAAATTTCCGAATGTCATAAAAACGTTCGGAAGCGGACAAAATTTAAACCAGAACTTTTTTGCCGCCTGTCCCAAAGTTCTTCATCATAAACGAACCTTAGTTCAGATAATCCTTTTTTTCATTACTTTTTACTGTATAGTGATTGCTTAACTAGAAGGAAAAAGTCAGTGTGGAAGGCAAATTCCATAACTCCCAACTTTTTTAGTAGGCTAACAACTATCTGTTTTTTAACCTTTTTACAAGAAAGTAAGCCCCTTTAAATTTCTTCAAAAACAGCTAAAATTCATGCATGACATGGGTTCCCTTGGGGCCCCGGTAAGGCAAAAAGTATGATTGAATGCTCCTTCTGAGGACTTCAGAGGGTGATGTTCCTGAGACCATTTTAGAGATGGGACCCTTTTATGGGGTTTGGGGGGCTGTGGGGCCTTCCCAAGAAATGCAGTCATCCAATTGGGGGCTGGGTTTTACATGGACCAAGGCGTCATGAAGATCACAACATTGTAGAGTGCAGGCTGACAACATTGTGAGTGCATACAACAAGGGGGCACAACATTGTAGAGGCTAAAATTTTAGAGTGCAGGCTGAAAAAAGATGCAGGGTAAACATTAATGCATGACAACATTGTAGATGCATGACTCATCAAGTACCAAATGGATGCCAAAGAAAAAAAATTATCCCCCGAATGGACCCCTAGAAAGGGAACTTTAGCATCCACAGATGTCAACTCTACAACTGACTTTTTGATGGTATTGTTTTTAAAACCTTTTTTCCCGAAAAACGTTCTGCAGGCAAAAATACAGTTGTGTACACCTACCATAAATGTAGATGTTAGAGTGTCTTCACTGTTGCAGTCATGACTGTAGGGTTCTCCCCGGGAGGCAGCCCCGGTCGCCAGAATCCCAAAGTCTGGGTCCCGGGGCCCGGGTGTTCAACCATGCTCCCTGCGCCAAGGGCCCGGAGTACAAAGCTGACAGCCGCCATTTTCCAGTTTTTTGCCCCAGATGTCAGGAGTCCCAAAATGAAAGGTCCCAAAAACACCTCAGAAGAATTTAAAAAGGAAAAACACAAAAATAAAAATAAGAGGGGGCAGGAGGGAGGAGCAACAGTGAAGACACTAACATCTACATTTATGGTAGGTGTACACAACTGTACTATGTTCTGTTTCACTGTTGCAGTCATGACTGTAGGGTAGAATCCCAAAGCTGAAAGGGAGGTGGTCATAAAGAGGGAAGGGGGCTAAAAGGCCCTGCAAGACTGCAAGGCAAAGCCTGCCCTAGATTTGAGAGAGAGGTAGATTGTAGTGCTTAGAAAAGTATGCACTGAACTCCAAGTTGCAGCTTCCCAAAAAGTCCCTTTGGGAGGAACTCCCCGAGGAAGGCGCAGAAGTGGCAGCAGCTCTGGTGGAATGAGTCCTATACTCCTGGGATTTGCTTTCCATGGTGAGAAAAAATCTGATTCCATGAGCAATCCATTTAGAAATGGTCTGTTTTGAAATGGCTTTACCTTGGGAACTTGAAGCATAAGAAACAAACAATTGTTCTGATTTTCTGATGTCCTTGGTTCTGTTCAGGTAAAACGTAGTTGTCTGTGTACATCCAAGGAATGTAAGATCCTTTCCCCTTTATTTTGAGGAGTGGGGAAAAAGGTTGGCAAGTGATAGTTTGATTTAAAGCCACTTTGGAAACCACCTTAGGCATGAAGTAGGATTTCCTCAAAGATACCCTGTCTTGATGAAAAATAATATAAGGTTCCCCCAAAAAAAGCCCCCAAATAAAAAGGGGTTGTAAAAAAATTTTCCCCCGGGGGAAAAAAAAAAAAAATAAAAAAAAAAAAAACAAAAAAACAAAAAAAAAAAAAAAAAAAAAAAAACAAACCCCCCCCCCCCCCCCCCCCCCCCCCCCCCCTCCTGGCAGGGGGGGTTAAGCTTTAAAAAAAAAAAGGGGGTTGGGGGTGGGTTTCTTTTCCCCAAAAAGATAAAAAAACTTTTTTTTTGGTCCAAAAGGGGAAAGCCAGCAAAAGGGCCCTTTTTTTCAAAAAAAAAGGGGGAAAAGGGGGGCAAGGGGTTTTTAAGGGTTTAAAATTTAAAAAAAATAAAAAAATTTAAAAATTTTTTTTTTTGGAAAAATTATTTTTAATAAAATTAAATTTTTTTAAAAAAAAATTTAAAAATTTTAAAATAATATTAAAAACATTTGGAAACATTAAAAAAATATTATTAAAATACCCTTTTAATAAAAAAATAAAATTAAATAAATTTAAAATCAAACCTTTAAAAAATAAAATTGTTAAATAAAAATTATTAAAAAATAAAAAAATTAAAGTTTTTAAAAATATTAATAAAATAAAAACAACTTATCTTATTTAAAATTTATATGGGGAAATATTTATATATAAACACAAATAGAAAAATTTTTAATAAGAAAAAAACCTTTATTAAAGATTCAAAAAAAAAATTTAAATAATTAGAAAAAAAATCTACCATAGAAAAAATCCTTTTTTTTATAAATTTAAATTTTCTAAATACATCCATATTTTAAAAAAAATCAAAC